>NC_086331.1:8327343-8631814 GCF_032445375.1 Bacillus rossius redtenbacheri | reverse complement strand
TTTTTTTCTCGAATTTCTAGCTAAATAATTACACGATTCCAAGATGGCTGCCGTAACGAAACATGCAACAGTAATAGGATCCCATATGGTGGTCGTAACATAAAGTGTAACGTTGACGTCGTACTCAACCATGATGGTGGGCGTAATGGAACATGCAACATTTATATAATCCAAGATGGTGACCGTAACGATATGTGCAACAGTGATTTATAAGTAATATATTATTAATTTTTTATTATTTAATTTGATTTATTAATTTTTTTAATGATTTTTAAAATTTTTCCCGATTTTCTAACATGAAAATTACGAATTTTCAATATGGCGGACATTACGTCATACTAGGTGAAGATATATATACTTTGACATAAGTGGTGGGGGTCAGTCTGCCTGCAGCCACTGCGAGGAAAGGATGTCGCCATTTTTTTTTCCTTCGCCGGGTTAGGACCGAGGACTCCGAGCTCAGTGTCGTAAATGTATGTTTTTTTTATAAAAAAAAATTATAAAAATTTATCATGTGAATTTTTTTATAATTTAAAAAAAATTCATTAAAATCGGATAATAAATAAAAATATTAAAGATGGCGGCCGTAACGGAAATTGCAACGGTGACGTCATATTTCAAAATGGCTGCCATGGCATCCTTATTTTCAAGGTCATTACCTCGGTGGCTTAAAGCGGCTAGCTCTTAGGAGTTTTAAGCCGCTTTTAGGAATTTGGGTTCTTTCTAGGGCAAAACGACTTTTGAGGATTTTCGAAATCCTAATTTTCGAATTGTGGAATTTTTTTAGAATTTTTGACGAAATTTTTTTCCACAGAAATGGAAATTTTGGCGAATTTTAAGGAATTTTGGGCAAATTTTGCCCAATTTTGGCAATTTTTGAGGGTAAAAGGTCAAGGTCAAGGTCAAAGGTGAAGGTCACTACCATCCAAGATGGCCGCCGTGACGTCACAATTCAAGATGGCGGACCGACAATCACAATCCACAGCCTGAAGCCTGCGCTCGGAGGAACCAAACTATTATACTACTTTCGGAGAATGTTTTGAGAATTTTTTTCCCCCTGAACTTTTTTCCATTTATGGGGCCATGCTTTTTGTCACGAGAAATTTCCATATTAGCTGTGATTAAAACTTTGTAAAATTGTCTGTGATTCATAGAGACCGGAAAAATTCGCGAATTAATTTCGCGATAGGCTAAAATACAAATCGTTATACCTCAGAGCTCCCTCTTCTGCTGTTGGCTCACAACTCACCTGGATGACTCTGGGCCAATGAGAAACACCTGACCAAAGCTGTATCGAATCACAGGCTGCTACGATGGGACGTCTCACAAGACAGCAGCCAATGAGTGGGTGACATTTGACCGAGTGTACGTAGAACTATGGAGTTCATCCTACAGGTCATTGAATTCGCGAAATTTTCCTGTCCCTAGTGATTCGTTACCAGGGTTTATTTCAGGTACACGTCTACTGTCAGCGCACCAATCACCGCCAGCCAGTGCGGAAGCCAACTCGTCCTGAATGGCCCGGCCGAACAGGGCAATGGCTTCTCTTGCAGACGGCCGTCAATCACAAGGAAACAATCGCTAGCTTAGGCATACCTTACTGCAATCTAATAAGCGGTCGGATCTTTTTGCGAAAAGTACATGTCCATAGTTATTGTTAATTAATCATTTATGACTATTCAAATGGTTTGATAAACCCCTTGGCCTCTGTAAATGGGACTTTTTATAAGTAAATGTTCAACAATGTTAACAGAATAAGTCTGAAATCGACGGAAAAACTTTGGCTGCAAGTTGATTATGACAAATAAGTTGTAAACTTTTGTACGATTTATGGGCTAAAGTGCTTCCCAAGGGTGTTATACGCCTTTGAAGTTGGGGCTGAACAACATTTTTATTTTTAAAGAAATAATTCAAAAAGTGTTGAAGACTGAGTGACTCGATTATGTTTAACGAAATGAAGTCATACAACAACCGCAAAATTTTTGGCTGTAGAAAAATTATTTCATTGAGCTAATTGGAGGTAGAAACACATCATAAAAACGTTTGAAAAATAAAGTTGTGATGAACATGCAGTCAAACTTTGTCGGTCGAATTGAGACTTGTCCTGTAGGTATATACAGAATGTTCATAAAAGAATGTCCCATCAAATTGAAGGTAAACTAAACTAATTTTTCTTTACAAATGTTTACTATGTGCACCTTCAGTTATACAGCACACATCCAACCTAAAGTCCAATTCTTTCCACACTTTGGTTAACACGTCCGGAGAAATTCCGTGTCTCAACTCTGGCTAATCGTTAGGTAGCAGCGGAACGTAGACACGATCTTTTATAAAGCCCCAAAAAAAAATCGGTTGTCTGTAAAGTCGGTTTACGGACGATAGTTTAACGTGACAACGTCATAACAAAACATTGATGAACTGATTGCATTCTTTTATGAATAAAATTGAATCATTTTTATTTTAATAATAAAAGATTAAATACTTGAAATTATACTAGTAATCAGATTTTTAAAATACAAGAATAATTAAGATTTATTGATGAAATTGTTGTTGTAATAAGCAATGAAAACCACATTAACTTTTCACTTCACTTTATAAACAGTCGACGAAACAGTTTACGTGTAGATGACTTGTAATTAATTTTAAAAACTGGCGTTCAGCTATAAAGTTTAAATATAATTATGAACAAGTTTTCATATAAATAAACTATTTTCAAATATCTATCATCAATTATATGAAACACCATAATTTTTTAGTCAATTGTAACATAACCTATTATTACTGCACTCGCCGACAGATGCTACTTTTTTTTAATAATAAATAATAAATTATATAAATTATACTAGTAATTAGATTTTTTAAATGCTAGTATTGTTGTTGTAATAATATTGCCGAAATTTTTGTTGTAATAAGCAATGAAAACCACATTAACTTTTCGTTTAAATATAATTATGAATAAGTTTTCATATAAATAAACTGTAATCAAATATCTAACATAACCTATTATTACTGCACTCGCCGACAGATGCTACTTTTTTTAATAATAAAAGAATAAATACAGCATAACGGGACAATGTGTGTAATGGGACACATCGTAACGGAACAATGTGCGTAAAGGGACACTTTTCCGTGCGTGCAGCCGGCGTTCATCGATTTATTAGACGTTTTCACGTCAAAAATCGCATGGCGTTATGTCAGGTGAACGTGGAGGCCAGATAAAAAATAAGAGCTTTTTCGTCTCGACCATTACGACCTATCCGACGGTCAGGGACTCGGACGTCCAACCACTCGTGCAAAGATATTCCAAACGGGGAGGGGCTCCATCCTGTTGCCAAATAAAGTTTAGATGATCACCCTCTGCAAATTGTGGAAAAAAGCCATTCTTTTGCTCTGCACACGCAAGAAGACAACAAAGCAGTACTCGCGCATGCTTGTCCGAATTTGTTTGGGTTGCTCTTTGGTTGTGACCTTGAACGAACACGCTGCAACGCTTGCAGTTGATGCAATTGAATTTGACGACCGCACGAGCGGCAGGAACCCCCGGGCAACATGGCGGCCAGGCAGAAAGGTCTCTGGTCCGGCGGGAGGCTGCGAGCCCTGACAAATGCCGGCCAATCAGCGTCAGGGGACTCGGTGTCTTCCGGCCGGTGATTGCGGTCCGTGGGGGGTACGGGTGGCAGGGGAGGGGGGTGCGCTTCACACACGGCTGGCCGCCCGCGGGAAATCATTCGCCGCATGAGAGCCATTGTCGCGAGGCCGCGCCCTGCTAGTTCGCTCCGCTTGCCTGCGTAAGACAATGCGCGCCGCGACACACACACATGCAGGGCCAGCGGGCTGGCTTCCTGCCCTTTGACCCCGCGCCTCTGCGCGCGGACATGCCCTGGCCTGGTATCACGCTGGTAGCACTTGCGCTGCGAAAACACTACTTATTTAGTTATTTACCTACGTTCAATACTCAACAAAGTCTATCCTAAAAATCAAGCTGCAAAACTATAAATAAATAAAATTATGGGTACTAAATATAACTAAACAAAAATAGTTTATATATATTTAAATATCATTTTTCTACCTATTGAAATATTCTGGACAACATTTTCGGTTTGATCATTTGGATTTCTCCGAAAAAATTCAATTCGTTACAGACTTCATTTTTATGGTAAGTCATTTCACAGTTTTTTTTCTGTATAATTGTGCAAACCATGTCTCGTTATTACGGTTTGTCCTTAAACCACAAATGAACTTTTTTCAAAGGATCATTATTTTTTATTGTCAAAAATCTATAATTTCAGCAGCTCTAAATGTTTGTAGGCTGTTCTGTAAAATGTCACTGTTGTATGATGTAAGGTAACTGTCAAAACGCCCCACTGACCCCCGCTCAAGAGACTGCCACAGACTGGGCTCATGTGAACACTTGAGTCATCGACAGTTTATTTAGACACGAGGCTGAAATTCATTCCAAAATCTTTCAGTGGGCCTTCTTATTCCTACAAAAAATATCAGTACAAACCTCTTTATAATATTTTATCGAAGAAAATGTTCTCATTTCAGGAAGATAGAATTCCAACAACAAGTTCTTGTTGTAACTAACAAGTCTACGACACGAGAAAGGGGAATGTTCTAAGAATCCTAATTGCAAAATGTTTGCCATAAAAGATCATATGAAAACGCACATGAAGACATGCAGAGATCGTGCTGCACGGCAGAAATTAAAGGTTTCACTGCAACAGCGATTGATTGATTCGCTTAAAATACACAAATAATTAGTACTACATCAGTTAGTTACCTCAGTATTTGGTTCGGGTCTGAAAGGATCGTCATTGAAGACTAGATATCCTTACGGCTACTGCAATATGTCGTTTGCATTTGTCCACGATGCACGAATACATGAGCGAAGTAAATGCATGAAGAATCCTTCTCGTACGAAGTTTCGCTGCGATTAGTGCCATGTTTGTTTACTCGTATTGACAGTTTGCGACGGCATGCGAAAAACAGCAAAGGTGAAGTCCGTGTGCCTAATAATTAGAGACCTGTAAAATTCGCGATTTCAAATCCCTAAAGGATAGACTCCATGATACTCTATGCACTCGTGCAAATTACATCTGCTGATTGGTTACCGACTCGTAACACCTGTTGACTGGAATAATCGTGATTCGCTAATTCTTCTGTGAAATATTTTTCATTGGCCCAGAGTCCTTCAGATAAACTGTGGCCCAATCACTGAAGCAAAATAATGTCAAAAGTATTTGGACTCTATCTTATCGCGAAATGAATCCTCGAATTTTACAGGTCTCTACTAATGATGAACTATTTGCAGAAAATTCGACTCCTCGCTTTATATTGGAGACTCGTGTGCGTACAAGCACAATAAAAGATATTCAGCATCCGAATGCGACGAGCCCTGGACATGAATCTAAGTGCATTTCAGGTTAATTGAAACGGATTCCACTTGGCGAGATCTGTATTTCGTGGAACGTTGATAGACAATTATTATCTAAACACGTTTAGTGAGTCGAAAGACACGTGTACTTTTCTTGACGACATCAGGCAGAACATTATCAATCAGCTTACTGATCGAGTAGCTACATACGGATCTTTAAAATAACAAGTTTGTATTCAAGACAATGAATGCTCCTAATTACTAGAGACCCGTGAATTTCGCGGATTCATTTTGTGTTATGGTAAAATTCAAATAATTATACCTTAGTGCTGCTTCTGTCATTGGTTCTCTGTTAATCTGGAGGACTGAGTGCCAATTAGAGACCCTCACTCATAGAAGTGTCGAATCACAGGCCACCCAGTCGAGACGACTCACAAGTCAGCAGCCAATGAACAGTTGGCATTTGCCCGAGTGTGTAGAGGATATTGGAGTCTATCCTGGAGGTCATTGAATCCGCGAAATTCACGGGTCTCTACTAATTACAATTCCGACGACGTGAGGCAGTCTGTTAAACATGGTATCGAGAAACACTGTCGCGAAGAAAAAGACCACGTAGGAAAATGATCTGGCTGGTCTCGAATGGAGCTAAGAATTAGTCAATTTAAACCGATCCAGGACAAAATGTTTTTTAGATTGCAAACTTTCGCAAGTGTTCCTGTAGTAGAGTATAAATTATGTAATACATATAATTTGTAAAGAAAGTGTTTATTTACGAACCTGTCATTTTTATGTTAAATTGATGTGATATTTAATTAAATTTATTTTTTTTACTGAGAAGAGTTCGATCCAAGGAATCCATAGTTTCAATCAGTAAATTAATGATTGATTTTTTTTAATGATTTTTGGAATTTTTTCCGAATTCCTTGCTAAATAATTTCGAATTTTCAAAATGGCGTTCATGTAGACTTATAGAAGGCTGCTTTTAAGATTTTGAACCTGATTTTTAACATGTTTTATTTGTCTAAGTTAATTATTTTTATTTGATCAGGTATCGAACCAAGGGCAGGAATCGATCGAATCAGTCTGTGTATTAGCCTAATTGAAAAATTGTTTTGATTATTTTTAGAATTTTTCCTGAATTTATAGGTAAATAATTACAAATTTTCAAAATGTCATCCAAATGTAAAGGTGGGTTTCACAGTAATAAAAAATGATTACTGCAATTTAGCAGGTAAAAATTAAACTAAATTGGCGGCAGTGCATTATAGCAGACGAAAAAAAGATGGAGGCCTCCAGCAGACAAAATCAATATGGCGAACATGATGTCATACTAGCTGTCGATACATATACCTTGGTATTAATGGTGGGAGGTCAGTCTGTCGCGGCTTCCGTGGAGGAAGGATCGGTCGCTATTTTTTTATTTTTGCCCTCACTGGGTTGAAACCAAGGTTCCATAGCGGTTGGAACCATGGCGAAAGTGCATTTTTAAAATAATATTTTTTTAAATTTTATTAATTACATTTTTCATGAATTTTTAATTTTTCCTAATTTTTAGCATAAAAGTTACGGATATTCAAGATGGCGGCCTTAACGAAAATACAAAATTAGGGAGTGGAGTATTTGATTTTAAAAGGGCAGAAAGTTCTAGAAAACAAACTGGTGTAATTCTAAATGATGGTAAGTTCTAGAAAACAGAATGGCGGAATTCAAAATGGTGGATACAAAATGGCCGTCAGGGTCAAGGTCAAGGTCACATGTCAAGGTTATCCAAGATGGCCGTCGTGACATCACAATCCAAGATGGCAGTCGGCACCATGGCACCACCACCTGGCGCCTGTGCCCGGACATATTATTATATACTACTTATTTGTATAACCATTATAACATATTTAATGAAACACCGGACGTTTTACTATAATATTATTTAATGTTGTAAAACTCTTAACATATATTTTATTTAAAATTTATGTGGTTTATTTTTTAGGTGTTTTATCATATATTACTAAAATACTTAAATAAATGTGCTCGTCAAATGACGGTCACCAACATTATATTTGCTGATAACTAGAACCCGTGAATTTCGCGGATTCATTTCGTGTTATGCTAGTAGTATACGAATGTATGTCCGGGGACATGGCGCTGGCGCGTGGAGCCGAGAGCCGGTCAGCCATATTTGATTGTGACGTCACGGTGGCCATCTTGGATGTGTGTAACGGGACAAAACGTAACGGGACAAGTAGGACATTGACCTATGACCCTCAAAATCCGCCAAAATTGGGTAACATTTGCCCAAAATTCCTCAAAAATCGCCAAAATGTCAATTTTTTTTAAAACAAATTCCGCCAAAAATTCTCAAAAAATTCCACAAACCAAAAATTTCTCTTTTCGAGGGAAAAATTTCCCGTTTCGAGGGAAAATTTTCCGTTTGTTTCCTTAAAAATACCAGCAGCTAGAAATGTCCATATGTAGGCTTAAGCATCCATGTCTACAGCCTCCGATAATCCTCTCACGTCATCATGGATTATGACATCACCGTTGCAATTTCCGTTACGACCGCCATCTTTAAAATCTTTATTTATTATCCGATTTTAATGGAAAAAAAGTTAAAATTTATAAAAAAATTCATTTAATAAAATTTGAATAAAAGTATTTAAAAAACATACATTTACGACACGGAGCGCGGAGTCCTCGGTTCGAACCCGACGAGTGCAAAAAAAATATATATATAAATGACGACCGATCCTTCCCCCCGTGGTGGCTGCTGGCATACTGACTCCCACCACTTATGTCAAAGTATATATATCTTCACCTTGTATGACGTCATGTCCGCCATCTTGAAAATCCGTAATTTTAATGCTAGAGATACGGGAAAAAATTTTAAAATCATTAAAAAAAGTAACTAATCGAATTAAATAATCAAAAAAATCCTTAAAACCACTGTTACATGTTTCGTGACCGCCGCCATCTTGAAATCACCCGCTGGAGATCACCATCTTGTTTTCGTCTGCGAGAGTGTGTTGATGACATGTTAGTATAATTATCTGGTCACCCCACCTTTGACCTTGACCTTGAAATTTGACCTTGACCTTGAACTTTGACCTTGACCTTGAAATTTGACTTGTCCTTGAAATTTGACCTTGACCTTGAAATTTGATTTTGACCTTGAAATTTGCCCTTGACCTTGAAATTTAATTTTGTCCTTGAAATTTGACTTTGTCCTTGTCGACCATCATGGATTCGACATTTTATGTTCAGTACATTCTACCAGGAGCTACCACCTGCTGGAGTACACCATCTTGTGTGTGTGTACTCGTATTATAGAGTACATTTCCATCTGGATGATTTTATTCTAACCCGCTACAGTGCAGTAATCATTTACTACCGAGGTTCTCCCGCCATATTTAAATTCGGCCGCCATCTTGAAATCATGTAATAATGTAGCTAGAAAAGCGGGAAAAAAATCTAAAATTCATTAAATAAATTGGCAATAAATATACTGATTGAATCAATCCGCTCCAGTCCTTGGTTCGATACTCGATCGATGCAATAATGTTTAATTTTTTTGAAAAAATAATAATTTCAATAAATTATGTTCAAAATTCTTAAAGAAACTTTAAATCCTCTACTACCATCATCCTATCAGACATCAAGACCACCATATTCGAAATTCGTAATTGTAATGCTAGAGATTCAGGAAAAAGTTCAAAATTCATTAAATAAATTTGTAATCTATTAACTGATTGATTAGATCGACTAAGGTACTTGGTTCGATCCCTGGCCGATACAAAACAACTTTAATTTTAAAAAAAGTACCAGAAAAGTGTAAGGTTCAAGAAATAAAACACCACAAAGTCTTTTACAAACATAATATTTATTACACAATTTCTATCCTACTACAGAATCACTTGCGAAAGCCAGCAATCTTATAAACATTTAGCCCTGCATAGACGTGCAACGACTACTTCTTAGCTCCAACAGCACCAAATGCTCCAAATGGCTCCAACAGCTCCAAATGGCTCCAAATGCTCCAAACGGCCTCAAAATGGCTCCAACAGCTCCAACAGCCTCCAAATGCTTAACACAGCTCCAAATGGCATACATTTAATTTAAGCCATTATTGTATGTAGCCAGCTTCCTTCAGTTCTTTGAGTATGAAGGATATTTCTTTAATGTTCGAATAGTTTCCTGCACAAAGCGATCCATGTAGTAGTCGTAGCCTGTCAACCAATATGTTAGGATCTTCCCATGAGGTATAATCAATCTCTTCTGCTGCGTTCATCATCATCCTTGCATGTTTATAATAAATATTATTATCTCTGGTGTCTATCGTTTTAACACCAACCACAAGGTCACTTTCGTCATCGTGCCAGTGATTATCACAAGCTTGATCAGGATAATTTATTTTATTACGACGTTTCCATCGTTTTGGTCTCAAACCACCATCACAGTCTTCGCTCTTGCATGCTTTTGGTGCTTCAGCACAGTACTCAATCATGTCAGCCTTAGATGTGTCAGCACAGTCTTCGTTCATGCCAGCTTCTGATGTGTCACCACAGTCTTCAATCATGTCAGCATCACAAACTTGATCAGGATAATTTATTTTATTACGTCGTTTCCATCGTTTTGGTCTCAGACCGCCATCACAGTCTTCGATCTTGCCCGCTTTAGGTGCTTCAGTACAGTACTCAATCATGTCAGCCTTAGATGTGTCACCACAATCTTCAATCATGCCAGCTTCAGATGATTCATCAAAGTCTTCGACCTTGTAAGCTTCAGGTGGTTCTCCATCTTTCACATTTTCATGGAGACAACTAGATATTGGAGTAAATATATTTTCATTTCTAATGTGGTTACAACTTCCTTCGTTTGTTTTAAATTTTAAATTATTATCTTGATCTATATCAGTAAGTTTAGTATTAGCTTTTTCGCCTTCGTTCCTCTTCCGCGATGTTGTAGCCCAGTCGTCGTTATCTTTATTCATCTTAATTGTACAGGTCTTGTAATGTCTATCCAAGTAATATCTTCTACCAAAGGATTTCTGACACTGACTGCAATGAAATGGTTTTTGACAAGGACCCAAATTACACTCCCTTCTCTCATGTCGTTTAGCATTCTTTCTCAAGGTAAACACCTTGCTACAGTATCTACAGTGATGACGTTTTGATACAGCAACTAATCCCGAATCAGGATTCATATTAGTTACTGAGACTAATGCCAGACGCAAACTAAGAGTTTTAAATTAGATATATTACTTAAATAGAATTTTTTAATTATTTCATCAGCGAGAATTAATTTATCTCATTCAAAGGTATTTACCTGCAAGTAACATGTGGTGACATCTGTTGTTGAAAAGCAGAACTACTTGCAACAAGGGAAGATCATGGGAAGATCCTAACATATTGGTTGACAGGCTACGACTACTACATGGATCGCTTTGTGCAGGAAACTATTCGAACATTACAGAAATATCCTTCATACTCAAAGAACTGAGGGAAGCTGGCTACATACAATAAAGGCTTAAATTAAATGTATGTGTATAAACTTGAAGATATATTAATATATTTTCTTTCCAAATGGTATTTACCATTTATCGAAATCTGATTTCTAAATAAAACTTATAACTTAAAGGTGCAATATACGTTACCACTGCCAGTCAAAATGTATACTAATAAAGACATGTTAGTAATCATTCCAAGTTCGATAATAAAAGTAATTGGAATCAGTTGGAACCAATTGAAGATGGAGCTGTTGGAGCAATTATAGCCTTTTGAAGCATTTGGAGCCTTTTGGAGCTGTTGGAGCCATTTGGAGCATTTGGAACCTTTGGAGCATTTGGAGGCTGTTGTAGCATTTGGAGCCTTTTGGAGCATTTGGAGCTGTCTTAAGCATTTAGAGGCTGTTGGAGCATTTGGAGGCTGTTGGAGCATTTGGAGCCTTTTGAAGCATTTGGATATGTGTTAAGCATTTGGAGGCTGTTGGATCATTTGGAGCCTTTTGAAGCAATTGGAGCCTTTTGGAGTCATTTGGAACATTTGTAGCAGTTGGAGCCATTTGGAGCATTTGGAGCTGCTGGAGACATTTGGAGCTGTCAAGCATTTAGAGGCCGTTTGGAGCATTTGGAGCCATTTGGAGCTGTGTTAAGCATTTGGAGGCTTTTGAAGCTGTTGGAGCCATTTGGAGGCAGTTTGGAGCATTTGGAGCCATTTGGAGCTGTTGGAGCCATTTGGAGCATTTGGAGCTGTTGGAGCTAAGAAGTAGTCGTTGCACGTCTATGCAGGGCTAAATGTTTATAAGATTGCTGGCTTTTGCAAGTGATTCTGTAGTAGGATAGAAATTGTGTAATAAATATTATGTTTGTAAAAGACTTTGTGGTGTTTTATTTCTCGAACCTTACACTTTTCTGGTACTTTTTTAAAATTAAAGTTGTTTTGTATCGGCCAGGTATCGAACCAAGTACCTAAGTCGATCTAATCAATCAGTATATAGATTACAAATTTATTTAATGAATTTTGAACTTATTCCCGAATCTCTAGCATTACAATTACGAATTTCCAATATGGTGGTCTTGATTTCTGATAGGATGATGGTATTAGAGGATTTAAAGTTTCTTTAAGAATTTTGAACATGGTTTATTGAAATTATTATTTTTTCATAAAATTAATCATTATTGCATCGATCGAGTATCGATCCAAGGACTGGAGCGGATCGATTCAATCAGTATATTTATTGCCAATTTATTTAATGAATTTTGTATTTTTTCCCGCTTTTCTAGCTACATTATTACATGATTTCAAGATGGCGGCCGGGGCACCTTGGTAATAAATGATTACTGCACTGTAGCGGGTTAGAATAAAATTATCCAGATGGAAATGTACTCTATAATACGAGTACACACAAACAAGATGGTGTACTCCAGCAGGTGGTAGCTCCTGGTAGCATGTACTGAACATAAAATGTCGAATCCATGATGGTCGACAAGGACAAAGTAAAAATTTCAAGGACAAAATCAAATATCAAGGTCAAGGTCAAATCTCAAGGTCAAGGGCAAATTTCAAGGTCAAAATCAAATTTCAAGGTCAAGGTCAAATTTCAAGGTCAAGTCAAATTTCAAGGTCAAGTCAAATTTCAAGGTAAAGGTCAAAGTTCAAAGTCAAAGTACAAAGTCAAGTTCAAAATTCAAGGTCAATGTCAAATTTCAAGGTCAAGGTCAGATTTCAAGGTCAAGGTCAAAGTTCAAAATCAAGGCAAAGTTCAAGGTCAAGGTCAAATTTCAAGGTCAAGGTCAAAGGTGGGGTGACCAGTTAATTATACTAACATGTCATCAACACACTCTAGCAGACGAAAACAAGATGGTGGTCTCCAGCGGGTGATTTCAAGATGGCGGCGGTCACGAAACATGTAACGGTAGTTTAAAGGATTTTTTTATTATTTAATTCGATTAGTTACTTTTTTTAATGATTTTTAAATTTTTTCCCGAATCTCTAGCATTAAAATTACGGATTTTCAAGATGGCGGACATGACGTAATACTAGGTGAAGATATATATATACTTTGACATAAGTGGTGGGAGTCAGTATGCCAACATCCACCACGGGGGGAAGGATCGGTAGTCATTTTTATATTTTCTTTTGCACTCGTCGGGTTCGAACCGAGGACTCCGAGCTCCGTGTCGTAAATGTATGTTTTTAAAATACTTTTATTCAAATTTTATTAAATGAATTTTTTTATAAATTTTAACTTTTTTTCCATTAAAATCGGATAATAAATAATATTTTAAAGATGGCGGTCGTAACGGAAATTGCAACGGTGACGTCATAATCCATGATGATGTGAGAGGCTTATCGGAGGCTGTAGACATGGATGCTTAAGCCTACATATGGACATTTCTAGCTGCTGGTATTTTTAAGGAATAAAACGGGAAATTTTCCCTCGACACGGGAAATTTTTCCCTCGAAAAGAGAAATTTTTGGTTTGTGGAATTTTTTGAGAATTTTTGGCGGAATTTTTTTTTTCAAAAAAATTGAAATTTTGGGCAAATTATGCCCAATTTTGGCGGATTTTGAGGGTCAGATGTCAATGTCCTACTTGTCCCGTTACGTTGTGTCCCGTTACACAAATCCAAGATGGCCGCCGTGACGTCACAATCTAATATGGCTGACCGGCTCTCGGCTCCACGCGCCAGAGCCATGTCCCCGGACTTACATTCGTATACTACTTATGCTAAAATTCAAATAATTATACCTTAGTGCTGCTTCTGTCATTGGTTCTCTGGTTTTCTGGAGAACTGAGGGCCAATTAGAGACCCTCACTCATAGAAATGTCGAATCACAGGCCACGCAGTCGAGACGACTCACAAGTCAACAGCCAATGAACAGTTGGCATTTGCCCGAGTGTGTAGAGGATATTGGAGTCTATCCTGGAGGTCATTGAATCCGCGAAATTCACGGATCTCTACTGATAACATTTAAAACTTCAAAATCAAATGTTACACAAATACATTAGAAGAGTTTATAAAATATATTTAATAAAAATGCGGTAATAGATCATTTACAAATGTTCTGAATACATCTTACAAACAATCTAAATAAGAAAATAAAATTTCATATATTTTTTTTTAATGTTTCTTTAAGATATAATATATCACAAAATTGATTGTCTTAATAAAAATATTGGTGTTTGTATGTGGATACTCAATAATATTATTTTTTGACGTGACAACGTCTAATAAATTGATGGAAGCCGGCTGCATGCACGAAAAAGTGTCCCGTTACGCACAATTTCCCTTTACACAGTGTCCCGTTACGATCATTGTACGCTTGCGCCGCATCTATCTCTATTCCACTCGATTGGAACAACTATCGATTTGACTTTTTCGAGGCACATTAAACTTGAAACACTCCCATTCATTTCCTACTTTTCCTATCATCGTCCTATCCTTAACAGAATAACACAGATTGGAAGAAGTTAAATAGCAAACATGTATAAAGGTTATAGTTAAAATAATCTCTTCGTTAAAGTAATAAACATATTTGAATTAATGAGTGCAAATAAAAGTAAATTTATCAATTAAATTTTAGATTTCATTTCACTCCTTTGCATCCATACAAAATAGTGATAATTCAATTAAAATGATTCAATTTTATTCATGAAAGTATGCAATCATTTCATCAATGCTTTGTGATGACGTTGTCACGTTAAACTATCGTCCGTAAACCGACTTTACAGACAACCAATTTTTTTAACAATTTATATAAAAATTACTAAACGAATAAACAATTGAAATCGTTATGTTATAATATGATAATACAGTATTTCCATAAAAGAATGTCCCAGTTTAAATTCTAATGGTATCAACAGTAAGCGTTTTACAGTGTTGGTCCAACGTCACAATTAAAGAGTAACTCGAACTGTTTTAGATAAGCACATGCAAAAGTATTGCTTTCTTTGTTTTTTGTTGTTTGCAGCGTCACTCACGCAAATTGTCGACTGCTGAGTGTGTAAAGAGTTTTAAGACCACGTTTACTCATGCGTAGAGACCTGCAAAATTCGCGGTTTCGATGGCCTTCAGGATAGACTGCACATACCCCTGTACACTCGGGCAAATTACGCAAGTTCATTGGCTGCCGACTTGTAAGTCGTCTCAGCTGGTTTGTCTGTGATTCGATCCTTCTTTGGTTGAGGGTTTATTACTGGTTGAGATTCGTCCAGATGAACAGTAAGCCAATAGCTAATTATCTAAGAGGTATATGTGTTTGAATTCTAGCCTATCACCGAATGAATCCGCGAATTTGGCAGGTCTCTATGCATAACTAAAGGTGCACGTATTGAACATTTGTAAGAAAATATAGGTTATTTTACCTTTATTTTGATACATGATATGTAGAGACCTGTAAAATTCGCGATTTCAAATAACTAAAGGATAGACTCCATGATCCTCTATGCACTCGTGCAAATTACATCTGCTGATTGGTTACCGACTCGTAACACCTGTTGACTGGAATGATCGTGATTCGCTAATTCTTCTGTTAAAGATTTTTCATTGGCCCAGAGTCCTTAAGATAAACTGTGGCCCAATCACTGAAGCAAAATAATGTCATACGTATTTGGACTCTATCCTATCGCGAAATGAATCCTCGAATTTTACATGTCTCTAATGATATGTTGTAAATAGTCAATTTAACTTTTATAATATACCATTGAAACTTGAACCTTTATGGACATACTGGACAATATTTTATTTCAATGTGGAAAATGATTTTGAGCCCAGAATAATATATTTGGTTATTAGTTTTATTTTTATACATCAAAAAATCGACTATATTTAGAGAAGATTTACATTCATACGACAAATTTGTTTTGTCAACATTAACCCATTTTTTTAATGAGTTTAGAAACCTCTTCATTTAATGTCTAATTTAGAATAAAGGCAATAGAATGTTTTGAGGCAGGTACCAAATATTTTCATCCCACCCCCTATTTTTAAAAAAATTCTGTCATTATGTTGCATCAGGAACAATTTTATTCTTTTGATAAGTGGGTATAACTTTTCAGTTTGAAGACAAAATTTAAATATTATTTAAATTCATATCGGTAATTTATTATTTAACGAACTCACTTGTGAACTGTTGGCCTGATCAACAGTTTATCTTTTCTTCTAAAAATAAATATCCGAAAAATATTTTGCGAAATGATTTCAATATATGTCTGCAGATTAATTTAATTTCAACCACAGGGACCAAAAATCTACGGAGAACTGATATCAAGACCTTCAAACCTTTCCTGACCAGGTACGGCCAGCTGAATACGTAGGCTTGCAGGCTTGCCAACCCTCAAATGTCAAACAGGCGGAAAGTTTTTTTTTTCTTTTCATAAAGCGGAAACGGGCTGTCATTACCAAGCACCAAGTTGCAGACAGTTCTTCACAGACTCTCCTGATGTGTTGCTCCGCGACGGTGAATCAGTAGGATGTATTATTGATGTTTTTGACGTGATAACGTCTTATAAATCGATGAACGCCGGCTGCACGCACGAAAAATTGTCACGTTCCACCTGAGCTGAGCGTGAAATACCGGCCAACCACCGTGCGAGAAAATCTGCTATAATATCAAACAGGTTAAGGCGGGTTTTTTAAAATAATTGTTCGCGATTATATTTAAAAAAATTATTTAAATTAAAATTTGCAAAAAACTGTAAATAATATTTGAAAATTTAAAAGTATGCAATTTCTCATCAATGTCTTCTTATGACGTTATCACGTAAAATTATCGTCCGTAAACCGACTTTACAGACAACCCCCTTTTGTTATTGTTTTTAATAAAGCGGAAACGGGCTATCATTACCAAGCACCAAGTTGCAGACAGTTATTCACGGGCTCTCCTGACGTTGTGTTGCTCCACGACGGTGAATCAGTAGGATGTGTTATTGTTATTTGTTTTGCTTTTGTTTTTGTTGTGTTGGCGACCCGAACAGAAGCGACGCGATGAGCGATGGGCTGTGGCGGCCGCGGACAGACCTGTCCTAGCCGGCGACACTCCGGATCGATAGCGACCGGCTAATCAGGCGTGTGTACACTTCACCCCCGCTCATTAACCGGCCGCTTGAACAAGCAGTCGCCAGTTCCTTCGTTCATTAGATCCAGGACCCCGGGGCCCGCCGGAATCAACAAGAAACACGAGTCACGAGTCTGTGTGCACACGCAGGGCCAGGAATATCACATATCGACACTAATTGAACCCCTTTAGACGAGCGGGCGCACCAGTATGGCCGGCTCTGGTTTAAAAGATAAAATAACTGCCACGTGTGCCAATTTCTTTTTGTTCTTTTTTCATTTTTAAAAGTTACACTTATAGGTGAACTTTTACGATGCGCGGGCACCGTGAAACGAAATTTTTACATGATGAAAAAAAAAGAGCTACATACAAATAAAAATTATATGTACTTTTAAATAGTGTATTTATTGAGATTATTATTGATATAAAGTTTGTTTATAAACTTTTGAAGTGTATTTGTATAAGTGAATTTATGTTCCCGTATATATAATTAATTTACATTATAACTTAGAACCTTATCTTGTAATAAATGATTAATATTAACAAATCAGTCTAAATATTCTGAATATTTATTATTTTGATTATTTATCAAAATTTATATTTAATATTTCACTATATTAAAAAATTAATTTTATACGTTTGTTTTTATTAATATTGAATACCGAGTATTTATTTAAATCTTTTAATTTGATTAATTTTTTTCTTTACCACCTGTTTTTTTTATAAAATCACTGAAGTCATATATTATTTTATTTATATTAATTGTTTTCATGCAAAATAAAAGTCAGTTTTTTATTAGGCCAAGTAAGTATAACTTATAACGCTTGTACATAAGTACTCTCACCCATTTTTGTTACCTTCTTCACGTTACATGTCCGTTCGTGTATACGACATGGATGTATTTTAATTTTACGTTTCGGTAAATGTTTTCAACAATTAAAATCATTTTAAGTTTTGAAGTGAAAGATCTTTACAGACGGTAGGGTAATTCAAGGCGAAGACTTATCAGAGCGTAACGAAAAGTGCAACGAATGGGTTTGGGGTTCTCTTTGTAGAGAGAACGAAAAGGAATAACGAATAAATTACATTTAGAGTCAAACAAATGTGAGACATTTTGCAAGATTTTAGTAAAAATTTTGGTTACAACTGTAACCTTCCTGTTTGAACCTCTATTGTTTATTTTTTGTTCAGTTTTACAGTTCACGTGAATTATATAATAATTTGTTTAATCGTTCATGTGTATTAACAAAGTGTGAAGTTTCACTTGTAACGCTTACCAGCTATAATAAGATTCTGTGAATTTTAATTACTTATTTTGTTAAATAAACAACCTTTTCTTAACAAGAACTATTTTGCTGTAAATAAAATACCAGCTGGTAAATGTATCTTCTTTCTATAAATGAGTGGTACATCCTACATGCTTGTTAGGGGAAGGGGATAATTTTCACACAGCCTGAGGTCAGTGCATTTGCTTATTTTTGTTGGTTTCTTGCAAGGAGTACATTTTTAGCTATATTATTTATTTGTGTTCATGTTATTTAGTTTCATTATTAGTTAGAATCAAGGCTATCAGTTTACCTAGTATGAAATAACCAAACTAACAGACAGAACTACGTCTTGAAAATTATCATAACAATTATACAAACAAATAAAAATTATTTTTACTTTTTGTAGATTTTTTAAAGGTAATTAGGGGTTACGAACATAGCCGTCAAGCTGTCATGACTAGAGACCCGTGAAATTCGCGGGTTCATTTCGTGTTATGCTAAAATACAAATAATTATACCTTAGTGCTGCTTCTGTCATTGGTTCACTGTTAATCTGGAGGACTGAGGGCCAATTAGAGACCCTCACTCATAGAAGTGTCGAATCACAGGCCACCCAGTCGAGACGACTCACAAGTCAGCAGCCAATGAACAGTTGGCATTTGCCCGAGTGTGTAGAGGATATTGGAGTCTATCCTGGAGGTTATTGAACCCGCGAATTTCACGGGTCTTTAGTCATGACAGTACACATGTTACGCTAAGACAATGAATATCAACGCATTAATAACAATTTTCTTACGTATTTTAAATGTTGTGATTACTTTTTGCTATGGTTATTTATGTATATAGAATTCATTTTAGGATGGATTCAATATCATTAGTAGTATATATTGGTAGGTCGTATGGCAGGGTCCAGAGTCTGGTTTGTGTGATGGGGTCAACAATCCGACCTTTGACATAACGGTGGCCATTTTTAATTATGGCATCACAATTTCATAATTTATTTACTCTGAAATCGCGATATTGATATCACGCCCGCCATTTTGAATCATGACGTCACGTCCGCCATTTTAAATTGTGGCTTCACGATGGCCATTTTGGATGACCTTGGCCTTTGATATTTTGAACTTAACTTTTTACTTTAGACCTTAACTTTGACTTTTGACCTTGTTCTTTGACTTATGACCTTGGCCTTTAACTTTTGACTTTGGCGTTTAACATTTGGCTTTGTACTTTGAACTTTACATTTGGCCTTGACCTTGACATTTGACCAATGGTAAGATACACTAGCCAATTTAAGATTTATATGAACTCTAAACACGAACCAAAAAAGGTAGGGGGTTGAATAACTCTATCTATGGCCTATAGCATTTATACCCAGACCTCAACTTATCAGTCTCGATATGTCTCCCTCGACGTTTCGGTATCGATATTTTCATATTAAAATACAAACCAGAGTTTTATCTTAGTTTTAACTTAGGGTACTTCTCATAAAAATGTGTTGTGTGAACATTCACATTAATTTAACGTTCGTTTTCTATTGGTCAGGAGTGTTGAACACGAATGACGGCAGAAGCCCGCAGTGCGGTTCGACGTGCAGGTCTCGAAGGGTCGTTACCACAACGCCGAAATACCATAACGCCGAATGTTAAAATTAACCACAACGCCGAATGTCAAAATTGAACACAACGCCGACAGCTAGAAAACTGCTGTGTACCACAACGCCGAAATAACAACTGAATGAATTTGTGTGTGTTTCTTAATGTACCTTAACGCCGAAATAACACAATCAAACCTAACCTTACCTAACCTAACCTAGCGTAATATAACCTAACCTAACTTAACCTAGCCTATCCTAGCCTAGCCTATCCTAGCCTAACCTAACCTATCCTATCCTAGCCTATCCTAGCCTAACCTAACCTAGCTTAACCTAACCTAGTCTAACCTAACCTTACATTTGTGGCAGTCCTGCAATGACATTTTTCGGCGTAAGTGTATTTCGGCGTTGTGGTAATTCGGCGTTGTGGTACACAGCAGTTTTCTAGCTGTCGGCGTTGTGGTCAATTTGGCATTTCGGCGTTGTGGTATTTCGGCGCTGTGGTGCGTCCCCGGTCTCGACATGTGCCGTCGCCGTGATGTCGAGCCGTGTCGCCGTGTCGCCGTGTCGCCGTGTCGCCGTGTCGCCGTGTCGCCGTGCAGAGCTGCTGTGTGTCGGCTGGGACATCGCGCGCCGCGCCGCATTAATCATCGCCGATGAAAGGAAAATTGATGACGTGATATATGTAGGGCTGCGACCGGCTCGCTAGGTGTTAATAGCGGTGGTCTGGGGGGGGGGGGGAAGGGGGCGAGAGGCCAGAGTTTTATTGGGGTCCTGGGGGCGACAGGAGGGTGTCCTACCCGCGCTAATGATGCCGGGGGAGGTTCCACTCGCTCTGGACCCACGTGTTTATGTCGCCGGCTAAGAGCGTTAAAAGCTGCGGCCAGCCGCCATGTTCTCCCCTCCGAGTGTGAACCACGCGCATGCGCACTGGGAACACTCCCTGCTCTGTTCGAGAACACCTTGCAACGGCTGTTCGCGGCTTTCGCCCAACTCATGCTCTATCGTCGCTCTTCGCCCGGTTTCAGCAACGTCGACACACGCCGGAGCAACATTTGTAGCCAATGGCATCTAGCAACAGGGACAAAAAGAGACCCAAAAAAATTAATTGGTTGTCTGTAAAGTCGGTTTACTGACGATAGTTTAACGTGACAACGTCATAACAAAACATTGATGAAATGATTGCATACTTTTATGAATAAAATTGAATCATTTTTATTGAATTATCACAATTTTGTATGGATACAAACAAGGAGTGAAATTAAATCTACAATTTAATTGATAAATTTACTTTTATTTGCACTCATTAATTCAAATATGTTTATTACTTTAACGAAGAGATTATTTTAACTATAACTTTTATACATGTTTGCTATTTAACTTCTTACAATCTGTGTTATTCTGTTAAGGATAGGACGATGATAGGAAAAGTAGGAAACGAATGGGAGTGTTTCAAGTTTAATGTGCCTCGAAAACGTCAAATCGATGGTTGTTCCAATCGAGTGGAAGAGAGATAGATGCGGCGCAAGCGTACAATGAGCGTAACGGGACAATGTGTGTAACGGGACACAGCGTAACGGGACAATGTGCGTAACGGGACACTTTTTCTTGCCTGCAGCCGGCGTTCATCGATTTATTAGACGTTGTCACGTCAAAAAAGTCACCATAGACGAGTGAGGAGTCACTCCAAATCAGGTCATCAAAGTCAGCAGTGGTGAGATATAGGAATGTTATTTTGGGTGAGTTGTTACAACACCAGGAAACAAAAAAAAAAAACCAATGAATTTACGCATTTTGAGAATGATAATATAACAATCAAAACTCCTGTTTGTTGAAAAAAGTTTTTTCATACAAATAAATTTCTGTATCCAGCAATAAAAGACAGTTTAAAAATAAAGTACATTCTCCCAACGAAGGACTTAGTTTATACTGACTCACGGAAAGGTCCTTCCTTTAGGGAAAGATATCTGCTGTACTTCAGTTACACACTGCGAGTTTCGCCAGGTAAAACTGTGGGATAGTTTAACATCGACACGTTAGGCATGCCTATGACATCAATACCCTTCCATGACTTGGCTAGACATGTCTTGGTTTTACATCTCGAAAGCGACACGTCGTAAGCAATATCTAGTCACAGAATTTTCGCGCATTCATCGAGTCGCAAGCTAGAATGCAAACCTCCACACTGTCGGACTGTGTTCATGTTTGGACCGCAGTTATCTGGACACGCCCCTCTACGACCGTGAGCCAACGATGCCCAGCTAGGAGAGAAGTAAGCGAATCAGGTAGTGCCAAATAACAAGGATAAAAATGTTCTCGCTAAGAAATCAACCAATGGGAAAGTAAACATGGGTCGAGCACACCTATAACTTTGAATTCTATCCTGAGGCCAGAGAAATCCGCGAAATTTCCGGGACTCTAGGAATATCTCTGTGGCACACCAGCGCACACATATCACAAGGTTGACACTTAATGTGCCAAGACTTCATGCCGAAGAGAAATTGTATGATAGGTTTTAAAAATAATTAGCAATACACGTAGAAGTAATTAAATATAAGTATTAAAAAATCCTTTCTAAAAATAAAATCTGGAGCCGAATTTCGCATGGGGTGTAGAGAACGACAGAACAAGAGAAAAACGTAGATACTGATTCAAAATCGACATGTAGAGGTCAATATTTGAAGACCGATAAATCAAGGCCAAAGTCAACTATTTTAAAACCATTGCAAGTATCGTCGATACCTGCCTAGTTAAAGTGTCGTCGGCACGTGAAAAACGTTGATAATCAACATAAAGTGGCAAAGTGGCGCACCCAAGCGGGTACGATATCTCGCCTGAGGTCACCTCGACTGCGGCATTCTCGCCACAGTTCTACTCGCCTAAGGTCACCTCGCCTGATGACTGTTTGCCTGAGGTCGACTCCCCTGAAGGTGGCTTCCCTAAGGGAAGATCAACTTAGGTCTGCACGCCTTGGGTCTGTTCGCCTGAGGTTTGATCACCTTAGGTAGGCTCTTCTGAGGTTGGCAACCCTTAAGGTCGGCTCGCCTTAGGTCTGCTCGCCTCAGGTATGTTCGTCTAAGTTCGGCTCTCATGAGGTCAGCTTGCTTTAGGTCTGATCGCATTAGGTCTGCTTACCTCAAGACTGTTCTCATGAGGTCGGCTCCCCTAAGGTTGTCTCCCATGAGGTCGGCTCCCCTGAAGTTGGCTTGACTTGGGTCTGATCGCTTAAGTATGCTCGTTTAAGGCCATGAGGTCAGCTTGCTTTAGGTCTGATCGCATTAGGTCTGTTCACCTGAGGTCAGCTTCCCTAAGGTCGGCCACCTTGAATTCGGGTATCCTTAAGTATGCTCGCTTTAGGTCTACTTCCCTGAGGTCGAATCGCCTGAAGTCGGCTGGCCTCAGGTCTGCTCGCCTCAGGTATGCTCACCTCAAATCTGCTGACCTCAGGTCTGCTTTCTTGTGGTCATACACTGAGAGAAAGGTTTGTTTGCCTCAACAAAATATTTGTTTATATATGGTGAAATAAATATATTTTGTTAATTCAAACAAATATTTTGTAGTAGGAAAGATTCTGTTGACCCAAGAAAATGATTTTGTCAACTTCAAATGTATATTTGGTTAGGTGTAACAAATTTATTTTTGTTACTTACCGAGTTTGGTTAAACTAACAAAATATTTTGTTCCACCAAGTAAATATTTGTTTCGCCACATATAAACAAATATTTGTTTGATTCAAACAAACATTTTTCTCTGTGTATTGCTTCAGGTCTGATCGCCTGATTTTGGCTCCCCTGAACACGGTTTAGGTCAGCTGGCCTGCGGTCAGCATAACTGAGGCTAGCGCGCCCAAGCCTTGCTTGCCTGAGGTCGGCTTGCCTAGGTCGGCTTGCCTGAGGTCGGCTTGCCTGAGGTTCGTCTTGCCGGAGGTTAGCGAGCCTGAGGTCTGCTCACATGATGTCAGTTCGCCAGAGGTTAGCTCGCTTAGGTCTGCTCATATGAGGCCTGCTTGCATAAGAAGTCAGAGGTCATCTCGCTTGATTTCAACTTTCCTAAGGTGTGCTCACCTTAATATGTGTAATCGGCTTAAGGATGTTGTGCCATTTCACTCGCGTACGCACTCTTAATTGGTTTTATGCAGTCTCTAAACAATAAATTGTTTTCATGATGTAGTTTGATTTTTAAAAATCGTTCTTAGCCGTAATATTTTAATTAGTTAGTCATTTCTTCTTAATAACGATTTACTTAATTTCAGAAGACTGATTGACAACAGAGGTGACTGAAATACTTATTTACAAAACTTTGTATTGTTGGGGGAAGTTGGTAAGTTGGTATACAGCAATAACCAACTAATACAAGCTAATACAAGCTAATACAAGCTAATGCAGATAGAAATAAAACGCACACTTCTCTGGCTTACTCAGTAAACGAATCAAGAAACTCGTGATATAAGGTAATGCCTTAGTGACTTCGTCAACAGAGGTTTTCCAAGACATTGTATTTGCTGACAGGGAAGAAAGCGCGTTTTTTTTAATTGTGAGTAAAATATATGTTGACTATCGCTTTACGATAAGCACTATGTTGCCAGCTGGTATGACATAAATAAACGTTTTCTACGAAAAACAAAAAAAAATTGGTTGTCTGTAAAGTCGGTTTACGGACGATAGTTTAACGTGACAACGTCATAACAATACATTGATGAAATTATTGCATACTTTTATGAATAAAATTGAATCATTTTTATTGAATTATCACTATTTTGTATGGATACAAAGAAGAAGTGAAATGAAATCTACAATTTAATTGATAAATTTAATTTTATTTCCACTCATTAATTCAAATATGTTTATTACTTTAACGAAGAGATTAATTAAACTATAACTTTTATACGTGTTTGCTATTTAACTTCTTCCAATCTGTCTTATTCTGTTAAGGATAGGACGATGATAGGAAAAGTAGGAAACGAATGGGAGTGTTTCAAGTTTAATGTGCCTCGAAAAAGTCAAATCGATGGTTGTTCCAATCGAGTGGAAGAGAGATAATTGCGGCGCAGGCGTACAATTAACGTAACGGGACACCGTGTAACGGGACAATGTGCGTAACGGGACATTTTTTCGTGCGTGCAGCCGGTGTTCATCGATTTATTAGACGTTTTCACGTCAAAAACTAGCGCATGTAACTCAGTACACGTGATGAAAGTGAAACTTCTTTGACAATTCAAATTTCGACTCGTAAGTATATCCTAATGGGTCAAACTACAGAAAGAGAAAGAGAAAAAGAAGACATTTGACAATAAATATTACTCACTGTTGAAATACACCATAAAGAAAAACTCTGCGTGTTTCAGTTATTCAAACAATTCGGCCATTTCGAACACGCCATAATCCCTGAACGAAATATGAATTTCATATTTTATATTATATTTATTTTTTATATTATATTTCATATTAATTTCATATATTCATCAGGTAGCGCTATCTATGAAGGAAACGCAGGGACTGTCTCAACAGCACACTCTACGCTGCTGGTTGAACAAGGAGGAAAGCGAGGGTGCTGGTAGCAAATATAAAATGTCAAGGCATTCACAGCTCACTGTATAGGATACCTATCTATATCTATTTTCTGAAACAACCGCATGCGTACACTCTCGGTCTTATTCTTACGTTCATCTCTCTCTCTCTCTCTCGGTTCTATTTTTTATGTTGGGTGGGGGACGAATCATCGCAAAACGAGGAGAACGAAAACGAGCCTAGCTACAGATATAACATAGTGCTCTCTGCATATATCTTTGGCGTATATTCTCTGTCGTTTTTACATCAGATACATTTCACAACAATGTTTCACTAAAAAGCTGCATTTAAATCCTGGCTTTGAAATTTTAATCTCATCGCGCCCAAAGAAGTTTCACTTAAAAAAAACGTTCGATTATTAATTTTAAAACAGCGGGGTTTCGGAAACGCTCAGCGAAGATTGGCCGCGCCAATCACACAAAGGCCAGATCGGTTCCTCGGGCGTGGAAGCGCTCAGGGCCAGTGGCGAGGCGTGAGGTTTACATGAGGGGAAGCAATAACTCCGTTCACACCAAAACATGATGAGGTTGGGGGGGGGGGGGTCTGGGGGCCCTCCGCCGGGAAAATATGGATTTCAAGGTACAAAATGGTGCTATTTAAGTAGTTTTCTTAACTGACCATTGACTATTCCACAGGTAGAAAAATTGACATTTTTTTTTAAATACATTATTTTTCAAAAATAATGATTGACTTACATTATTCTGATAGAAAAATACCTACTCTACATTACTTATATACTAAGTGGGAGTGTAGTATCATCGTACGCCCACAAATCCCCCACGCACTGCCAGCCAACAGCCCGCGGGAGAGATGCGCGCGCCCCGAGAGACGACCGCCGACTGAAACGCGACATCGCCACCTGCCGTGCCGAACTGTACCGGACATAGCCGAAGCAGTCGGCGGAAAAATTCCACCGTCTGCTTCGGCCATGTTCGCTCCAGTTCGGCAAGAAAGCGTTACCTTCGTAGCTTCTACCGCGTATTTTTGAAAGCGATCCTACCAGCGCTTCTAAACCTAGCAACGCTTCTAAAACAGCATGTTTTTGTGTCAACGAGTTCTTTTTTTATAGCGCACAGCGCACAGTATTGGGTCCCAAGAAGATAGTGTAAAAAATACATACACCTAACTGCACGAGCCAAAGTAAAATACTATTCTGAATAAAATATTTATTTAAAAAATACAATGTCTGGAAACTGCCTGGGCAAGCACTGCTTGCCTTGCTTGCCCTGACGAGACGCCACTGCTCAGGACGGTTCTTGTCCACCCCTGAATAAAGAACCTCGCTCGAAGATGCCTCCGATAAGAGAGGCCCGATGCGACACAGCAGGGACCACAGCGCCTCATTTAGACGTCCGGAAACAAGGCGACTAATGGGGCCCCGGCTCCTTGCAGCATCCCAACGTCTGGCTGGACAGCGAGCGAGTGACGATTATTGGCCAGCGAAAGTATTTGTGAGGTCTCAACCTCACGGAGCACGGTCTCTGCAGCGTCCTATACGACTACTTACAAAGTAGTATTCGACTAATTTGTCCCACTCAAGGAAAAGTATATATCGTATACTATGCGTTTCGTATAAGATCTGTGAGAGTCGGATCAGTATATCCGGCCAATAAAAAGAAACGGCTATACCAAAAACAATTGGTTGTCTGTAAATTCGGTTTACGGACGACAGTTTAACGTGACAACGTCATAACAAAACATTGATAAAATGATTGCATACTTTTATGAATAAAATTGAATTTTTTTTATTGAATTTTCACTATTTTGTATGAATACAAAGAAGGAGTGAAATGAAATCTACAATTTAATTGATAAATTTAATTTTATTTGCACTCATTAATTCAAATATGTTTATTACTTTAACGAAGAGATTATTTTAAATATAACTTTTATACATGTTTGCTATTTAACTTCTTCCAATCTGTGTTATTCTGTTAAGGATAGGACAATGATAAGAAAAGTAGGAAACAAATGGGAGTGTTTCAAGTTTAATGTGCCTCGAAAAAGTCAAATCGATGGTTGTTCCAATCGAGTGGAAGAGAGATAGATGCGGCGCAAGCGTACAGTGAGCGTAACGGAACACAACGTTACGGGACATGTGCGTAACGGGACACTTTTGTGCGTTCAGCCGGCGTTCATCGACTTATTAGACTTTGTCACGTCAAAAATAAGTAAATGGTATGCTGTTAAAAGGAAGTCATGTCGAATACTATTGAATTTAATGTGGTGTCAGAAAAATGCCTCATAGTCTATACTTATACTTAGAGACCCGGAAAATTCGCGGGTTCATTTCGTGTTATGCTAAAATTCAAATAATTATACCTTAGTGCCACTTCTGTCATTGGTTCACTGTTAATCTGGAGGACTGAGGGCCAATTAGAGACCCTCACTCATAGAAGTGTCGAATCACAGGCCACCCAGTCGAGACGACTCACAAGTCAGCAGCCAATGAACAGTTGGCATTTGCCCGAGTGTGTAGAGGATATTGGAGTCTATCCTGGAGGTCATTGAACCCGCGAATTTCACGGGTCTTTCCCGCGAATTTCACAGTTCGCAAACATAAAGTAGTAGACAAATAACGAATTGTTTTTCGCTAGTTCTTATTTTCAAACATTCATTTTGATGTGTAAACATTAATGAATACTTTGCTTCTGGAAATTAAAGGAAACGAAACCAGGCGATTTTATCTGTTATTTTTTAATTTATACTACTTTAGGCGCGTTATGAAAAAATATGAGTGTGAATTTTTACGATGCGTACGCAGCAAGCAACAAGAATTGACATATTGAGAAAGGCTACATACCAATAAAAATTATATATGTACTTATAAAGCATATACTTTAGAGATTGATATTAAATACTAAGCCATTTAATCAGAAATATATATTTATTCTGGATGTCAGTGATTTACCTAACTAGTGTTTATAAACTTTTTCAAGTGTATTTTCAAGTGTATTTTTGAATATAAGTGGGGTTATGTTCCTTTATGTATAACAATGTCAGGTTACTTGTAAGCTTCCATTGTCGCTGACAGGGAGTTCCTGTGGAAGGTTTAGATGTCTCTTGGTAGGGGCATGCAGATTTCGCGAAAAGATTTCGAGACTAGATGAAAGTTAAAACACTATAGCATCGTCTGTGTTTCGTGATTGGGTGAGTTTCTCCCAGGTACATAACGATTGTAACAACACCAATCACAGTGATTCAGTGCGGAAGTAAACGCGTCCTGAGTGGCTCGGTCAAATAAGGCGTCGACTTCTCTCTCAGACGGCCGCCAATCACCAGGAAGAAACCGCTGGTGCGGGTATACCTTGTTGCACTCTAATAGGCGTTCAGATCTTTTCGCGAAAAATACCTGCCCCTATCTCTTGGCCATTTTCATGGAAGTGTTTGTGAGGTTATGTTTCCTTATCCATGAATTAATTGTATTTTAAAATATAAATTATTGAATAATCATTTAATGAATAATTATAATTATTAAATTAGAATAAACATTTAGCATATTTATTCATTTTCATTATTAATTAAAATTTACCTTAATTATTTTACTAAATTTAAATAATACATGTTTTATATTAATATGGAATACTGAGTAATTATTTATATTTTTAATTTAATTTAATTTTTGTTTAAGCATCTGTATTTATCATATCACTACAATCCTTATTTAAATTTTATTAATTATTTGTATGCAAAATTTAAGTTACTTTTTTAACGCCAATTATTTATAACTTCTAACACGCGTACGTAAGTACACGTGACCTTTTTTTTAAACATATTTTTCATTGATTAATGGAGTTTTTCCATAGTTTGTGAAACTATTGCGATTAATTTTCCTCTCTTTTTTTTTTTGTGTCAGCCAACCATGTATTGCCTAGTTTCTCTAGGGAGCTATACTGGAAATGTACATGGCTGCACTTTTGACAGAAAGTAGGCTATGTTGAAGAGGTTGTAGAGACGAAGGGAAGAAGGGGCTGGTGGGTCCATAGTCAACAGAACGCCATAAACATTAATAATTCCTCGCGCTGATAAAATGTTTCTAGGACTGTAGGGGCTTCCACCCCAGTGAAGACTTTACAACGGCCCACGAACTAGGGTCCATTAGACTCCCCAGAGCCAGGTCTGAAAGGGCTGAACTTATCTCTCGGGAACCGTTGAAAGCGATAAGTGGGTGTACTATAAAACAATAAAATTATCACACGAAGCACAAAACATTTTCTTTGTTGTGTACACTGCCAAAGTGTTCCTCTGAGCTGCGTTGCTTTTTGTATCTACTGTGTTGTTATTTTAACCTTTCAGCTTTTGTTCACATAACAAGCAAGATACAAAGGCATTAAAAACATGCTATAAAAAACCACAAAAAATATATATTTCGGAATTGGAAGAACGTGTTATTGTGAAATCAATGTCTCCTGTTAACTTAAAAACACACCATTTTAGGGTCTTACGGTATTTTTTCTCTCTGTAGTAAACCGTTAATTCAGATATGTGGGGGTATCTTTGCATTATCAGAGCCGATAAAATCATGGTAACTTTATTCAGGCCACCGGGAAATTTCCCAGTCCTTAGTTTCTGTTTGGTACCCGGCTGTGACTGACTGAAAATTTTAAATTATTTACTTTTCAATACATAGAGACCGGAAAAATTCGCGAATTCATTTCGCGATAGGCTAAAATAAAAATAGTTATACCTCAGTGCCGCCTCTGCTATTGGTTCACAACTTACCTGGATGACTCTGGGCCAGTGAGAAACACCTGACCAAAGCTTTATCGAATCACAGGCTGTTACGATGGGACGTCTCACAAGACAGCAGCCAATGAGTGGGTGACATTTGACCGAGAGTACGTAGAACTATGGAGTTCATCCTAGAGGTCACTGAACCCGCGAATTTTTCCGGTCCCTAGCAATACAAGATCTAAATAGACGTTAGGAAGTTTTTATTGTGTATAAATTTGATATTTTTGGGGAAATAATTTTATAAAATATTTTCTTAATGCAATTTTTGGTAAATTATTTCAACGTTACGCAATTTCATTGTAGCCTATAAGTAAATCAAAATGTAGAATAATTAATAATTATTATTTGACTATTTGGAGAAAAATGCTTGCATTAAAAATAAATTAAAAATGTAACTGAACATAAAAAAAAATGTTTGTTTGCTTTGTATAAAGAATAATTATAATGTGTTATAGATGTTTACTATTTCCAGAATTAAATTGTTCATTTAAAATACCTGCAACAGATAAATAAGTCGTCAAATTGATTATTCAGCCTCATTGGGTTGAAGTATTTTTAATTTGTCTGAAAGCACCCAACAAATCGCCAGCTGAGACTGAACTTGAGAGACAGTTTTGGTTTGTAAATCAGGTGATCTGCACCCTGGTAGTAATTTGCAAAATGTTTCCTAAATAGACACATTGCAGCTTGGCTTGTTTTCTTTACATGTCAGAATATTGCCTTTCGAGTTCTTATAATAGGCATATACTTAGGGGCATGCAGATTTCGCGAAAATATTTCGAGACTAGATGAAAGTTAAAACACTTTCGCACCATCTGTGTTTCGTGATTGGGTGAGTTTCTCCCAGGTACATATCGATTGTAACGACACCAATCACAGTGATTCAGTGCGGAAGTAAACGCGTCCTGAGTGGCTCGGTCAAATAAGGCAACGACTTCTCTCGCAGACGGCCGCCAATCACAAGGAAGATTCAACAGGTGCGGGGTATACCTTGTTGCAGTCTAATAAGTGTTCAGATCTTTTCGTGAAAAATACCTGCCCCTACCTATACTTCTCATACTTCATACATAGGGGCATGCAGATTTCGCGATAAAGATTTGGAGACCAGCTGAAAGTTAAAACACTGTACCATCGTCTGTGTTTCGTCATTGGGTGAGTTTCTCCCAGGTACATATCGATTGAAATAACACCAATCACAGTGATTCAGTGCGGAAGCAAACGCGTCCTGAGTGGCTCGGTCAAACAAAGCAACGACTTATTTCGCAGACGGCCACTAATTACAAGGCAGAAACAACTGGTGCGTGTATAACTTGTTGCAGTCTAATAGGCATTCAGATTTTTTCGCGAAAAATGCCTGCCCCTATTCATACATTAACAGTTTAAAATGGTAAATGCGGTTGCAAGAGGAGAAATCAATTCTGCAGACAAGAAAGAAAACCATCCAAGAAAATTTTAAGCGTGAAATAGGATTGATAGTTGAATTTCCCAAGCAATAGAAATGCTGGCAATATTAGCCGGAGATTCTTTACAAATTTGGATGTTTCTGCAGAAATAACTGGTGTATATACTTAAATTATTTATGGATTCAAAGTTATTCTAGAGGTAATTTACAGTGGTCATTTACAGTGTTCCGCTTACAATCTAGAGACCGCGAAATTTTACATCCTATGTCTGTCAGCGTGCATAAAATGTTGCTTCATGAACAATATCAATATGTCGTAAAACACGCTCTGTTGCCTATCAAACTATTATCGGACCATATCGATAGAAGCTTTTGTAGCTAGGAACATTTTTTTGTCATGTCGATAAAAAAACGTAATCAGAAAGTTCGTCCGTGAAAGTTGCAATTTGGATGTAGCCTACTTAACAGAGTGTTGCTTTCGTCATATCCTTTAATTACAAGCTCAAGACCTGAGTCAATGAAAGCAACAAACCCATTTACCACCGAGACTTAGACGCGCTGCTTCTCAGCGAGAATGTGGAAAGTGTGGGCGAGACCGCGCCTTGCTGAAGCAAGTACGTCTGATTTCCTCGGATGAAGACTTTCAGCTAGCTCAATATTGTGCGTGACCTGCAATAAAAACCAGCATTTAAATACTTAATTTTGTTTCACATATTGCATGGTGTTTTACATAAGGCTGATTTAATTTCATAAAAATTATATCTTCCATACTGTACAGTAATTATTGAAGATGTTACAAGAAATGTGAAGCAGTAAAGTAGAAGACAATATTTATAGATAGCTTTGTAAAAGTGTGCATTGATGTACATATATATGAGTGTGTGTATTGATGTGTAAGTGCGTGTGTATGTACGAGTATGTGTAATACTTAGAGACATGCAAAATTCGCGGATTCATTTCGCGATACAACTATACCTTCGTACCGCTTCTACAATTGGCCCACATCTTATCCGGGGAACTGTGAGACAATGGGAAACGCTAAACCAAGAAAGTGTTGAATTACGGACAGCCTAGTTGAGACGTCTCACGCGTCAGTAGCCAATTAACAGGTGTCATTTCCGCGAGTATTTAAAGGACTGTGGAGTCTATCCTAGAGGTCAATGAATCCGCGAATTTTGCAGGTCTCTAGTAATACTTAAAAACGATTTTTTCTGCTTTTTGTGAAATCATTCCAAACAAAAAAAAATCCGAAGTAACAGAATGAAATTAAAAATTTAGATCATTTGTGTAAAAAAATGCAATAAAAATCTATAAAATTCAGTGAATGGAAGTTTTATTGGCTAACCTATAGACTGACGAAATAAGTAATCCATATTTTGGACGAATAATTTTTGGTGCAAAAAAAAAAACATTTAAGGAAATTCGAGCTACCACCAGCAACATTCAGTGTAAAACAACACAATTATTTCAAGTGTAAACATCTTAGCTCTCTGTGTACGCTATTTGGTAGAAACAATTTCGAGAATGTAACGAAGTCGATTAGAACGTAATTGTGTCATCACGGTGCTGCCACCTGTGGAAGTCTCAGAAATCGTTTAAGGATGGCGGACCCACGTGATTCATCCGTATATATTGGTTTCGTGAACATTGCAGAATTTACACCGGGCATAGGTACTAAAAATAAAACTCTATAATAGTAAAAATATAATTTCATATTTTATGTTACAATTTATAGTCATAAAAATAAATAATGACATCTTAAAAAATACGTTAGAATCCAAGCGTTACAAACCTAAGTTCACATTGAAAATTACGGATTGCTCAGCGTTCATCATACTGTAGAGACACAACAAATAGTTAGCTTACATATATTTGACGCCATGAAAAATAAAATAATTTCGAGATGAAATTTTTACTGTTAAATCTTAAATGTTGAATCAGCTCAGTTAAGTTAAGGTGTGTTTGTAGTAAATATTTATAGCCTGATTTATGTCATTTCAACAAAAACAAATAAACATACATATACTTAGTGTTATAATATGTGTTTTAAAATGTTTCAGGTTAATTTTTTTTAAAGTATCTATTTAAATGAAAAATTTAGTATGAAAAATACTTAAAAGATAGCGCCGCGTTCGTATTGTGGACTAAAAATGTATAAGTATATTTAAAGTTGCAATTATATCTTGTTATGATTATTTAAGTTTACAAAATATATTCCAGGATAGTTTCACTACCATTAAGTTTACGTACAGACCGGAAAAATTCGCGGATTAATTTCGCGATAGGCTGAAATTCAAACATGTGAACAATTCTGCTGGTTCTGCTATTGGCTCGCAGTTTAACTGGAGCTCTCTGGGCCAATGAGAGACTATTGACCAAAGAAGTGTCGAATCACAAGCTACCCAGTGGAGCTGCCTCACAAGTTAGCACCCAATGAACACACGTGTTTGCTTGAGAAATGCAGAGGATAATGGAGGCTATACTAGAGGTCATTGAATCCGCGAATTTCTCAGGTCTCTAATAACAAGTTTATTTTGAACACGAAAACACATGAAATTGCTCGTTACCGAAGTTAAATGTTTACACATCACTTGCGAGAGCTGAAAGACTCGCCAAATTTTTAACACGCTTTCATTAGCTTCACTTTTAACTAACGACGTAACGAGCTATGCAAACAAATTTTATAAGTCGATTTGAAGCTACTTTTTAAAGTCGTATCTTTTTGAAACTTTGCAAGTTCACGTGATCCGGATGACAGTACAATAATTCGGTAGCATCGAACCAGGGCCGGATTTAGGGGAGGGCAACCGGGGCGAAAGCCCCGGGGCCTCCACAAACGTAGGGCCCCCACAATAGAGACTTCGGAAAAAAAATCTTCCAAATTCCGACAAGTAAACACTAGTAAACATATTTTCCTTTGATATTCTTTTTTCGCTGTTTTACCTTTACCTACAGTACTTTGTACATACATAATTATATTATTGTTAAATTTTAACAGAAATAATTTATCTATATTGGTTTACTCCAATCAGGTAATCAGTAAAATATCGAAATGCCTATTCAGCATATTCCCCGTATTTGCGTGTCGATACGAGATCCGACGGTACCTGTTTCCCCCGTTTTTTGTCTGTACGATCCGTCGTAGCGGTGACAAGTGTCCGCTGAGTGGCGTTCTTGTAGCAGGGAAGCTACGAACTTACGAACATTGAGCAACAAATGTAAATCCTTTCGAATTTTTACGGACGTGAGTATTTTCATCGTTATCTTGTAATCTACAATATAAACCGAATGTCGTATTTGATTGTGCATTTACGAAAACGTGTTTTTTCATATAATTCTTGTCTCCGATTATATTTATATATGTTTTTTTTAAATACTAAGAGAATCTACTTGATTTCACAATAAATTATTTATTGCAAAACTCGACTGAAAAAAATTGTTCATTTTATTTGGAAGATAATTTGGGGCCAGGGGGCCTCCGCTCCTCTGTTGTCCCGAGGCCTCCAGACCTCTAAATCCGGCCCTGCATCGAACTGATCTGAGGTTGGAGCGAGGAGGTGGACAATGGAGCACTCCAATGCCTGCCATAAACCCCTAGAGTTCGGGCTCACGTGGTTTGTTTTAACGAAGTCCGTCACCGACAAGGGCGCGTATATTGAAACCGTAATTTATGAAGTTTTTGACGTGATAACGTCTTATATATCGATGAAAGCTGGCTGCACGCACGAAAAATTGTCACGCTCCGCCTGAGCCGAGCGTGCAAGAACCGGCCAACAACCGTGCGAGAAAATCTTCTATAATATCAAACAAGTTAAGGCGGGCTTTTTAACTAATTGTTCGTGATTATATTTAAACAAATTATTTTTAATTAAATTTGCAAAAACTGTAAATAATATTTGAAAACTAAAAAGTATGCAATTTTTCATCAATGTTTTCTTATGACGTTATCACGTAAAATTATCGTCCGTTAGCCGACTTTACAGACAACCCCCCTTTTTTTATAGTGTGTAACTGATAAAAGGGGTTTTTATTTATAGTTTCTTAAACTTTTACTTTTTTTACGGTGTAGGTTGCGGCCAAAATAATCCGCGAATTTCCCGGGGGTCGTCCACGGGCAATGAATGCCCTCCCCAGCACCAGAGGTGTGTGCGCCCGACCGCCGCAGCGAGAACAGTCCTTCGCGCTGGACTCTCGCCGGCAAATATTTGCCGCGAGCAGAAGTCTGTGCCCGCAGCGAGCGATGGCCGAGTGTGTGTCTGCGTGTGTGTCTGTGCCGCGACAAAGCCTTCCTGCTGGCAACTCTTTGAGCCGCGCCGCGCTCGACTCAAACATCCGGAGTTGCTGGAAGTCGGATATCTCTGTTTGCCCGCCGGCATTCAGCCCTGCTATCTGCGACTCGTGTAGTGGACAAACAGTGCCGTGCTTGGCCGCGCTTTCCATGCCTGCGCAATCACTGTTGCGTTCCCCTTTGACTGTCTCCGACGCGACGTGCGAAACTCGGCGGAACAGCCGGGCCGAAACAGTTCCTCTGGAGCGGCCCAGCCGACGTGAAACATCAGACGACCAAGACTCAGGGACGGATATGGGTAGGGACCGGAAAAAATTCGCGGGTTCAATGACCTCTAGGAATGAACTCCATAGTTCTACGTACACTCGGTCAAATGTCACCCACTCATTGGCTGCTGTCTTGTGAGACGTCCCGTCGTAGCAGCCTGTGATTCGATAAAGCTTTGGTCAGGTGTTTCTCATTGGCCCAGAGTCATCCAGGTGAGTTGTGAGCCAATAGCAGAGGCGGCACTGAGGTATAACTATTTGTATTTTAGCCTATCGCGAAATGAATTCGCGGATTTTTCCGGTCTCTAGATATGGGCTTTCCTTCACTCAGCGCAGAAATCCTGACATGTTCACTCCCCCCACCCCCACCATAAAATGTTCTGAACAGCAATATCCGTGCCTGGCATAATTTGTTTAACCTCCGGTTACAATAGGTCTATGCAAAATCTTAAATTATTTTTTTTGGTAACCCTTATACTTACTTGTGTTTAAGTTACCGTTTTATTTCACATACTTTATTCATAGGATTAATGTAAGTAGTATACAAATGGGGATCTGAGAGCATTGTCCCCGGTGAGGATTGAGGATAGGCGTCCACCATCTTGTATTGTAACGTAATGGCCGCCATATTGAATGACCTTTACCTTTGACATTGACATTTTCCCCGGCCACCATCTTTGATGAAATTTACACCAGCCGCCATCTTGGATTCTGTCCCATAGTATTTTGACATCACAGCCACCATTTTGTTTTCTAGAACTTTCCGCCATTTTGTATTTCACTATCATGCACGGCCTTGGATTACATAATATCCGCCATACTGTTTCAGTATGCTGTAGATTGCCATCTTAAATTATGTAATGTTCGCCATCTCAATTACTGATGTTTGTTCACAGAGTGCACCAGCTTCGCTCCGTCTCATGCACATAAGGCGATGTTCCAGTACCTACCAGTGTTGTTATGACATTTATAGAAACATTTAATTTAATTGTTATACATAATTAGAGACCCGTGAAATTCGCGAGTTCATTTCGTGTTATGCTAAAATTCAAATAATTATACCTTAGTGTTGCTTATGTCATTGGTTCACTGTTAATCTGGAGGACTGAGGGCCAATTAGAGACCGTCAATCATAGAAGTGTCGAATCACAGGCCACCCAGTCGAGACGACTCACAAGTCAGCAGCCAATGAACAGTTGGCATTTGCCCGAGTGTGTAGAGGATATTGGAGTCTATCCTGGAGGTCATTGAACCCGCGAATTACACGGGTCTCTATACATAATACATGAAAGCGAGGTGATTCCAACCATGACAGGCCGGACCTCTAGTATGGAAAACTTAACATCCACCATCTTGTCGGCCATATTGAAAAGTTGTAATTACCAACCAAACGATTCATCCTAGGAGTTGCAATAAAAATTGTATTTTTATTCACCACGTCATACTTATGTATAAAATTATAATAAACAAAATGGCATGCAACAAAAGGGCACCACCCTTATTAATTTGGTGAATTTCAGGGAGTTTCATGTAAAGTTTGTTATTAAGGTGAAGACATCCATATTATATTACATTATTTTGGAACTTATGAGTTCATATAATAAACCATGTCAAAAAATTTGACTTTTTAAGAAACAAAAAAAATTGTCACTCCTTTAAAATGGTTAATATTGGATTCATATTTTGTAAACATCATCTGTGCATAAACACACTAATATTATTACATATATAACACCAAGTTGCTTTGCATCCCTGTGACAAAGGTTGCTTTTTTGGTGGAAGCCAGTTGGACTAATTTTTTTATGAGTATGAATTTTTAAACTGCTGTTAAGTTTCGAATATATTTTAATATAATGCATAGACATAATTTCTAATATTGATTTTATCTTGGCCGTAAATGGTTGATTTATACACCTGATCTACCTCAATTTCCGTAATCACGTCTCGAAATATTTCTGAGTGGACCTGTAGACAGGCCTTGTGTAGTCTTTGATATTTTGTTACAAATTTGTGACCAAACGTTTACTACTTGTTAACTACAGTTGTGGGAAATCAGGCATATATTCATCATAACTAACAAAGAAAAGTTTATTATTTATTTATTACATTTCGTAGAGCTTTTTATCATGGTCGAGATCATAAGTATATGGTAAAATGAACTTTTCATGTACGGTAATCATTGTAGTATTAATAATTTACAAAGAATAATCAAAATAGGCATTTACAACTGAATTGTATTTACATATAAACGATATGTTTAGGTATCCGTAATAGTTTTTCCGGGTTTATATGAATTATATTACAATGCATATCTATTCTTTAACACCTAAACTATATTATTTATGTTTAGTCTGTAAAACACATTTGAAACATTTTACCGTGAACACGTACTTATATTTCAAAGCGAACATGTAGCTTTCCAAAAGTATGTACACACTACCTATACGACTACACCATTATTAGAGACCTGCAAAATTCGCGGATACATTCGGTGATAGGCTAGAATTCAAACACCTATAGGCTACCTCTTAGATAATTTTGCTATTGGCTTCCGATTCATCTGGACGAATCTCAACCAGTTATAAACCCTCAACCAAAGAAGGGGATCGAATCACAGAACAAACCAGCTGAGACGACTTACAAGTCGGAAGCCAATGAACTTGCAATATTTGCCCGAGTGTACAGGGGTATGTGCAGTCTATCGAAACCGCGAATTTTGCAGGTCTCTAACCATTATCGAAACATCTCGTAACGGTGTGCAACGAGCAAAAACAAAAGTTCAAGATGGCGGACGATGCGCTCCGCGTGCCTGGCCGGTCACGTGTTGCTCGTGCGCAGGGCTGCCACCCGCACGGGCCGTGACGAGCGCGATTACACGCTCCGACTGCGGCAGGCCGAGACCCCCTTTCCCCCTCCACAGCCTCCAGCCCCCCTCCCCACCTGGCCTGAAGACCGCTAGCTAAGGCGGGCTCACAGAGCAGGCGGTGACAGAGACGTCGCTTCCATGTTGGATGGTCTCTCATAGGTAGAGTCCCGGAAATTTCGCGGATTCATTTAGTCGCAAGCTAGAATGCAAACCTCCACACTGTCGCACTGTGTTCATGATTGGCCCGCAGTTATCTGGACACGCCCCTCTACGACCGTGAGCCAACGATGCCCAGCTAGGAGAGAAGTAAGCGAATCAGATAATGCCAAATAACAAGAATAAAAATGTTCTCGCTAAGAAATCAACCAATGGGAAAGCAAACTTGGGTCGAGCACACCTATAACTTTGAATTATATCCTGAGGCCAGAAGAATCCGCGAAATTTCCGGGTCTCTACTCATAGGGCTGGCGGGTGGATAATGCGTACCAACCTCAGTCAACCAACACGGGGAACAAAACCATCAAATAATATGTAAAAAAATAACTAAACATTTAAAGTATGTACTAGTACCTATATCATTCTGCATAGTATTGCCAAGCTATATAAATAAAAATGTAAATGTTCGTTCGTACAAAATAGCTAATCTCCGAGATTTCTTCACGGATTGTTTTGAAATTTTGACACAACGTTGCATTCGAATACGCACGTGTTTTTTTTTATATATACCTACGTCACACCTGTGACCGGTAAAAAGATAGATAAAAATATAGATAGTTAAAACATAGATTTTTGAATATTTAAATTGCAATAGAGTGACATATATATAGATATAGGTATATAGAGGAGAGATATAGATGGAGATATATATTGTGACGAACGCGAGAGAGCAGGTGTCACGTGTCGTTCCACGCGCGGTACACTGACATAAGGCATGCCACGCGTGCCTGGCCGGATTACAAGGGTCGTCTCTAACCCCCTTCCCCCGTCACTCCACGCGCAACGTCCTGCCTCGGCGCCGTTATCCGTCGGTGAGCGGCCTTGGGAATTCCGCGGGCCGCCGCGTGAAGTGGCGTGGGCGAGCGACGCCCTTCTCGACTGTTCGGGCGTCGGGTCGGCCGGGGCTGACGCGACTCATCCTAGCTGCTCTTGTCGGTTCGAGAAGGGTGCCCCTAGGTACTTAAGCCGCGACGCCGGGGTCCGCTGCAGTTTTCGAGCGCGTGAGTTTCGGGGCGACAGTGAGTGGAGAGAGTGCGGCGAAAGAGTTCCGCGGTGAGTTCGACGACGGAGTTTTGCGGTGACAGAGTTCCACGGGGTGTGCCGCGTGAGTTATGCGAGGAGTGCGGCCCAGTGAGGAGTGCAGTCTGGCACTTGGCAAACACTGAGTGACTTGTGAATAAACATTTTTAAGTACAAGTAATTGGTGTGAAGGCATTTTTAAGTAATATTATTTATGTAAATATTAGTAATCAATAAAACTGTGTAATTAAACATAATTGGGATATCCCTTGCGAACCCAGTTCTTCCTACATAATAAATCGTAACAACATATATATATATATATAGGTATAGAGAGATAAAGAGAGTTAGAGTTAGATATACACATGTAGATAGAGGGATATAGAGCTATACATAGAGAGATAGAGAGAGAGAAATATAGAGAGATAAAGAGATCTTTATATATGCGTACCTACTTCAAACAAATTACAACAAAAAAATATTGAGGCATTACAATGCATACCAAGCATTAGCTAGTAACTAATATATTCGTGTTAAGTGTTTAGCGTCTTCCTTTTGTGAAAATAAATTTTACATTTACATGCTCAAGAAGATTATTTTTACGGCCAAGCAAGGCGGCATTTTCATTTGATTTTTTTTTCCCCAAGACATATTGACTTGTTATTTTCTTTATAGTCTCTCGTTACGGGAATGTTTTCGTTTATAACCCACAGCCAACAATCTGCCGGCCAATTTTCAATATTGGAAACGAATTCTATTTTAGAGACCTGTAAAATTCGCGGATTCATTTACCTCTAGGATAGACTCCACAGTCCTTCAATTACTCGCGGAAATGACACCTGTTCATTGGCTACTGACGCGTGAGACATCTCAACTAGGCTGTCCGTAATTCGGCACTTTCTTGGTTTAGTGTTTCCCATTGGCTCACAGTTCCCCGGATAAAATGTGGGCCAATCGCAGAAGCGGTACGAAGGTATAGTTGTTTTGATGCTAGCCTATCGCGAAATGAATCCGCGAATTTTGCATGTCTCTATCTATTTGAATTTTATACTTATCTATCAAACAAAAACCACGATAGTATACATGTGCGCAGTGCTATAAACATCTGCAACAACAAAAAATGAAGTTTAACAGTGTGGCCACGCTTTCAAACAGTTTTATTTGTGTCCGCAATAAAATGTGATGATATGGAATACTATAGTTAAATAGCTTTATAACCTTTAGATATATTTAAAGATGCAAATAACGATTTTTTGGCAGTCGGGAAACAACAAATATGTGTCAGTGTGACAGGGCCTAAACGAACACAGCGTGAACAGCCCTTAGTCGCAGCGCGCCAAGGAGTGGGGTGATTTGGGGGGGGGGGGGGGGGGGGTTGTGCTGTGACGAAGCTAGGGCTTCATTAGAGGCGCGGGCTGGATCAGAGAACACGAAGTCAAGACAAAATTGGAAAGGAACTGAAAATTTTTGTAAGAATGCCACACTTTTTGCAATATCGTATACCGAACATGTTGTTCAAGGAAGCATATCCATACGGATAATTAAGGGGTTTTATTCAAAGTTTTAAAATATTGTATTTTATTTTCATTCACGTGAAATGATGTGTTTTCACACATTATAAAAGTATGCCGTTTTGTTTTGAAATTAATTTCTAGTGAAAATATCAACATTTATGTAGTACGGCGTAAATATGAAACAAGTTGCCATTATGTTATTGTTAGGGAAACTCCATTAAAAATTCAACAATCAATGAAAAAATTTCACTAATTTAAACTCAAAACTAACTTATTATTTTTAATTTTGCCAGAGAAAATAACATTTAACTTTTAAATATAACCTTTGAACGTAAAAGGAGACATGCCCAACTAAACGATGCGCAAACATATATAGTTATATAAGCTACAATCATAAGATTGTTATGGAAATTAGAGGTATAATTAAACTTGTAACATCATTTTAATGCATAGTATTCCCACACAATTTAAAAGAAAAACACTCGAAAAAAAATTGCAGGCAGTTTTTAAAGGGAGTTTTGTAAAACATTTTAAGAAGGAATTGAGCAAAGAACTGTTGACTGACAAAATTTTGGATTCGTTAAAAATAAAACTCTGAATAAAAATAACTAGCAAAAACGTTTTACCTGATGCATACATACTGTTTTTAAGCTTCTTATGATTTTGATTCAAATTAATTAAAATAAATTGTAATGAAAATAAAAATTTAATTTTTAAGTCAATCTTGCGGTTTGTTAAGAAAATATATAAATGAATGAGGCGATAAAAGAACTTCAGATCTTAAACTTCATTCGACTCCTGCCAGAAACTTTTCAACGTAGAGTAGCCTGCTTGTACTTCCATCCTTATTTAAACTAGATGGAAATAGCTTTAATTAATTACGGTAGCAATAATATACGCTTCATCAACTTATTCAACGACAAAGCTTTGTGTAACTGTCGTTGTATTTGTCTCATGTGGTTGTACTCACCATTGCTTTTCACTGGGCATTTGTATTTGTCTCATGTGGTTGTACTCACCATTGCTTTTCACTGGGCATTTTGCTGTTTCGTCATTTCGTCACCGAATTCGGTGTTTTATTAGTGAACTTTGTCAATGTTTCCCGGAGAAAATCTCCCAGCCGCCCTGCTGTAAAAACATAATTGGACCATGGATATGTTCTAAATAATGGCGAGCCTCATCTGTTCTTCAAACGATTCATGCAATGACCAATTTTGATTTGTAACAATTTCTTGAAAATACGCCATTGCAGTTTTGCACTGTTTGTCATGGGTAGAGACCCGGAAATTTAGCGGATTCCTCTGGCCTCAGGATAGAATTCAAAGTTATAGGTGTGCTCGACCCATGTTTACTCTCCAATTGGTTGATTTCTTAGCGAGAACACTTTTATCCTTGTTATTTGGCACTACCTGATTCGCTTACTTCTCTCCTAGCTGGGCATCATTGGCTCACGGTCGTAGACGGGCGTGTCCAAACAACTGCGTGCCAATCATGAACACAGTGCGACAGTGTGGAGGTTTGCATTCTAGCTTGCGACTAAATGAATCCGCGAAATTTCAGGGTCTCTAGTCATGGGTAGAGACCTGGAAAATTCGCGGATTCATTCGGTGATAGGCTAGAATTCAAACACATATTACTCCTAGATAATTTTTTATATTGGCTTACTGTTCATCTGCACGAATCTCAACCAGTTATAAACCCTCAACCAAAGAAGGATCGAATCACAGACAAACCAGCTGAGACGACTTACAAATCGGCAGCCAATGAACTGGCGTTATTTGCCCGAGTGTACAGGGGTATGTGCAGTCTATCCCTAAGGCCATCGGAACCGCGAATTTTGCAGGTCTCTAGTCATGGGAGAAAATTCAAAAAAGCAAAATAAGAAGTAAAAATTGACAAACATGAATCCACAGAAAACAAGCCTAAATAATCTTATGTCGAACACATGGACCCGACGATGAACCTAAACAGGTATTATGGGGAAAACAACGACCACAGCACAGACGAACACATACAAACTAAGAATATCAAGCAGCACGAGAATTCCGTGGAAGTAATTTAGTCATGAAGAAAAAATAGTAACAGCACAGGCGAATACAGTGGGTTTACAATGGCGAGACATTTTCAATAATAACAGTAAATGCAGACAGACAACAAAACCTGGACAGCGCAGCAAATATACAAACACATCGAAAGCCAATGGCAGGCGAGCCTACATATAGTGTCACTTGGCTGCTTCCTATGAACAGGGGCTTGAGAGCAGTACGTACCTAAGTCTCGACTGCTACGACCGAATTTCGAAATGCTTTGACTCATGTTTGACGATAAACTGATCGAAACCTCGTCTGTACCTGCCCTTATATAGAGGTCAGTCTTCGACTATAACTAGGAATACGTGTTCGTCTTTCCAACACAAGGGGCACATGTCTTTGAATTCCTGGAATGTCATGTCGGTGTTTACGTGATCGTCATAAGCGTGACGTAAATTAAGTTCGTCCATGCGAAAAAGTACTATGACATTTGCGTTGTCTCGTAGGAGATGTTTTGGAATACGACTGTACGTCTGACACAGGTAAACGCAGTCTACAGTCAGTCTCTGGCTGCGGCGATGAACGGACCGGATAGTCAGACTTGATTAACATAATAGACCAGTATCTAGCTATTCTTGAGAACTCGATGGCATTTTAACCACTATCAACACCGACCTGGATCGAAGGTCTACCTTCATCAGTGCAGAGCCCGATGACAACGTCGTCTACAGCTACACCTACTCTCTCAGCACAGCAGGAGATTTCGACGCATGCAACATCTTCCGCAGAGCAGACCTCAAAGGCTTCTGAAGTTAACATTTCAGCAGTGTTACAATGGTTTTCAACAGTTCCAGTGGCATTGATGAAGGAAGGAGCATCCAACGGTGTTCCATCACCCAACTGTACGTACTGTGAGAAGATCAAAAACTTGAAATTACGGGATTATGTAATACACAATTGTAATAATAACTCTGAACGCATTAAATATTAGTGAAACAGGTGTTTAAGCAAGTTTATACACTGTGGAAGATTAAAACGACACCTCAGGAATTGTGATAGACTGGCTGTACATGCATCAGAATCAAGCTGTATATTTTGTAACAAAACATTAGCAAATATTCAAAGTGCAAAACTACATGAAATATATCACTGTCCTTTTAATGAAATCGATAATTTGTGTTTGTGTGAAAATTGTGGTGTACCAATGTGTCGACCTGATAAACTGAATAGACATTTACAGTCATGTAAAGGACTTACTTCGTACAATAAGAAGACTGTTTGAATCGAGAAATGCTCAAGACTTTAGTAATTTGTCTGTGTTTTTTGAAGTTATACTTATTTAGGCGCGTTATGCAAAAATTATGAGAGTGAAATTTTAAGATGCGCGCGCATCACTGTAACACAAAATTAACAGGTTGAAGCTGCCCGCTAAACCACTCATTAAGTCTAAAAAAAAAGCTACCAACAAAATAGAAATAGAACCTCTATCAGTCGCGCATGTTGGCACGCTCGTCGCCTCTGATTACTGTTTTCATATTTATAATATTTATCCACATGTTTTTAGTTTCTTCATTCACAACACGTGTTTTAGATTCATAAAAGTGCGAATTATATATGTGCTTGTAAATTATATTCAGTAGTGATTTAAATTGAATATTTTGATTAATATTATTTACTATTCGTGACTATTAGTAAAAAAAATTTGCTTATATACTTTTTCAAGTGCTCCAATATAATTGAGGTTAACTATCCGTATGTATTATTTATTGATATAAATTAAAATATTATTATTTAATATAATTACTAGTAAATACTATTAAATTATTAATGTTAATTATTTATTATTAACTAGCCGAACCCGCCCGCTTCGCTGGACGTGAAATAAGGTAACTGCATTGAAGGCAAATAATTAAGTAATGACTGTTATACGCAAGAACCCATTAAAATTAGTATAGTAGTTGTGTAGAACACCGCGTATAAACAGACAGACGGACAGAAAAAGAACTACTGTTTTATTATAGTAAGATAGATAGATTATTCTTACATGTTCGCATCCATGCAGTATATGAAAAAACAGCATGCATAGCCCTATACCTATAACTATACGTAGCTGCTGCCCACGACTTTTTCCACATGGAATTTTGTATTATCTTGCACCATTTAGAAATTTGAACATTATAACATAACAGTTGATACAGTTGTAGTAGTTTTCTTATGTTCACAAATAATAATTTATCTCACCTCCATTTCAGTCTTTGCAATAAAAATATGTTACTACCTAAATTTTGGGTAAATATGTTTCTACTTTCAAATGTAATGTCGGGAAGACACTTCATAAAATTTCTTTGTAAACCACATTTACTGTTTTCCCGTCTTGAGCTAGAATGTAAAGATTGTCTGCATTACTGACCCGCGAGCTAGCCACATACATCTGGCCGTGGGAAAAACAATCAGACCTTAAGTCGACACCAGCTGCCTTAAGGCTCTGACCCTGAGACTTATTTACTGTCATCGCGAAACAAACTGCTATTGGAAACTGTGTGCGCTTGAACCCGAACGGGAAGTTATTCGGGATGATCGGTATGCGTGATATGAAAACAGTTTCACCTGAGCCACATCCAGTGTCGGGTTCCATTGCACAATTTTGGGAGAGTAAGGTTCCTCAGAAGCATTATTGTAACACCGATTTTGAGAACAATTTTGTGAACAGGAAGACCACTTTCAGTGAGAGAACTCAAATACTCAATTGGATAATTAGTGGCGTCGTCCTGATTAAGGACGCTGTTAAACGATGTGTAAACCACTTCAGCCCCATTCAATTCGTTTAAAAATTTTTCATTGATTGCAGCAGCTTGGTCATTTATTGAAGTGAGTATGGCACGTTCACATAACCACGTATGTTCCTAATGTTGTATGTTTGACAGATCCCCGAATACCGAACACATGAGTTCGTCTTCCGAATATACGACTCTGCCAAGTATTTCTGGAAGCGTCACCTGACCGTGTTGCTCAGGGAGGGCACCTTCTCCAACTTTTAATAGAACACCGGAAAATTCTTCCGCATGAGAATTACCACCCAGCTGTGCTCTCATGTTGTTAGTTGCAGTTTTTTTTATTTGATGCCAGAGGTAAGAATTCTTCAGTGAAGCTTTGATTTCATCGGCTCTAGTCCCTCGACTTGCAACTGGTAGAGTTTGCCGAAAATCTCCAGAAAAGAGTAGTGTGACATTCCCCATGGGCCTTTCATTGCGCCTAATGTCCCGTAGTGTCCTGTCCACAGCTTCAACTGCTTTTTTATTCGCCATCGTGCATTCATCCCAAACTATTAGAGAGCAATCTTGTAGCACTTTTGCCATATCACAATTTCTTGTTATCGAACATGTTGGTGATTCATTAGTGTCTTTATGATAGCAGATTTTCATGAAATAAATCATTCAACGATAAAAGCTGTTTATTTAATTTAATTAAGTGGATGGGTTCGCCCCAAGGAGAAAATTGACGTGGCGAGACCTCGTGGACATAGAGAAATGACACCCACTCACTATTTATGTGTCTATGAAACATGATTTTTTTTTCTGCAATTTAAATTGTAATATACAAAAAGGGTATTGAAAATTGAAACATATATGGCGACACTACAAACTGTCAGGGTCTGTATTTTTGTCTTACTCTCTACTTAGTTCCTTACAATAGCAAAACTTAATGGCTTCTTATAATGATTGTATTGTATGTCATAAAATAAGGATTTCTTTTCTTTCCTTGAGCCGATTTTGATGAAATAAAGCTTATATTTCTTTCCCTGCTACTCTCAAGTAAATTTGAAAACCCCATTAAAATTCGTATAGTAGTTTTGTAGAACACCGCGTACAAACAGACAGAAAAAAAACTACTGTTTTATTATAGTATAGATTATTTAATACTTACAAAATAAATAAATAAATTTAATAAAACATTTAATAAAAAAATTATGATAAAAATTAAAATCGAACATCAAATTAAAATATTGATTTTTAATATTTATTATTAAATTGAATAAATGATAATAAGTATTTATAAAAATAAATGAACAAATTTAATGAAAACTTTTTGATAAAAATGAAAAGTGAATATTAAATTATGAAAATAATAAATATTTTAAAAATGAATAAACTTAAATTAAATTTTTGAATTTATATTAAATGTATTTTATATTAAAATATTAAATAATCAATAATAAATACTTAAAAATTAAGAATATTATAATGTTTAGTAAAAATTATGTCATATATATTTATTATTCTCTAAATTGTTTTAATTAATTTTTTAAAATTTAAACAGAACTTTATTGACTGTGTTGACTATCTTTTTCCAGCCCTTTTATTATTTTATTGTAATTAATTATTTGCATGCAATTAAAAACTATTTTTTAATGATGTCAAAGAAGTATAACTTCTCACACGCGTACATAAGTACACGCACCCATTTTTTTTGTGCTTGTAGTAGCATAGAATTTATGTAATACAATTTTTTTTTAAAAGAACTTGTGGTGTTTTTATTTTCTCAAACCCTCACTTTTGTGGTATTTTTTTAAATTAAAGTTGTTTTGTATCGCCCAGGGATCGAACCAAGAATCTATTCAATATGTAAATTAATGAGTGATTTTTTTTCGGTGTATAATGGAATTTTCCCCGAATTTCTAGGTCAATAAATAAAAAATTTCAAGATGGTGGACATAACAGCTTACTGGAGGCTGGTAATAGAGAATTTTAATCCTCTTCAAGAATTTTGAACATGATTTATTGAAATTATTATATTTACATAAAATTACAATTTTTTGCATCGTCCAGGTATCGAACCAAGGACAGGAATCGATCGAATCAATCAGTATATTGAATACAAATTTATTTAATGAATTTTGGAATCTTTCCCGAATCTCTAGCATTCAAATTACGGATTTTCAAAATGGCGGACATGATGTCATGCTAACTGACGATATTTATGCTATGAACAAAGTGGTGGGGGGTCAGTCTGCCGGTAGCCACCATGAGAGAGTATCGGTCACCATTTTTTTTTACCCTCACCGGGTTCGAACCGAGGACTCCGAGCTCCATGTTGTAACTGTATGTTTTTTAAAATATTTTTTTTAAATTGTATTAATTAATTTTTTATTAATTTTTAATTATTTTTCATTAAAATCGAATAATAAATAAAGATTTTAAAGATGGCGGCCGAAATGGAAATTGCAACGGTGACGTCATAGTTCAAAATTTGGGAAAACAAAATGCTGGAATGTTCGAGAAAACAAAATGTCGTCATCCAAGATGGCGGATCCCAGATGGCGGATCCAAAATGGCCGCCGGGGTCAAGGTCAAGGTAAAAGGTCACCCAAAATGGCAGCCGTGACGTCACAATCCAAGATGGCCACCGTGACGTCAGAGGTCGGTCTATTGACCCCGGCTCCAGCTCCTCGCGCCTGCGCCTGTGCCCGGAGCCCCTTTTACATACTACTTCAAACAATATCATGGGGGTGCTTAAGAAGTCCCACATCTTTGATGAAAAATTTCAGTTTTCTAATCGAAGCAGTGCTTGGGTAAGAAGATGGAAGGAAGATTTGAAAAGTTAACCCAAAAAAAAAACTCATAGAATAAAGTCCTTTTTCTGCGCTGTGGCGAGTGCAGGAATAGTTTGCTGGTATCCGGGGATGGGGAAAGGGGTAAAATTTGAAATAATAAATAATAATACACACTCCTTTTTTTTTTGCGTCTGCAACTGTTGATGCACACCTGGACCTATGCACACAATTATTTTAGCTGCCCTGATGTTTCGTAATTCTAGGAGACACTAAATGTTTACGAATTGCTTGATTTTACCTTAACAGACTATTTAACTAAACACTGAAAAAAATCGAATCGTCAGTAATGCGTGTAATTATTTCGATTGGATGGTTTATTTAAAAAAAAAGTTAAAATGGAAAAACAATGTCTACAAAAATTCAAAAATATTTATTTGATCATAACTCATTTGTAGAGACCTGCAAAATTTGCGGTTTCGATGGCCTTCAGGATAGATTGCACATACCCCTGTACACTCGGGCAAATAACGCAAGTTCATTGGCTGCCGACTTGTAAGTCGTCTCAGCTGGTTTGTCCGTGATTCGATCCTTCTTTGGTTGAGGGTTTATAACTGGTTGAGATTCGTCCAGATGAACAGTAAGCCAATAGCAAAATTATTTAAGAGGTATATGTGTTTAAATTCTAGCCTATCACCGAATGAATCCGCGAATTTTGCAGGTCTCTACTCATTTGTAATGAAGAAATCAGTTTTGTATTCATTTAATGAATCAAGCACACCTTTCTAATCATTTAAAACCATTCGGTTTGTATTATAAGTACATATATTAATTTCAACCACTCCTGCTTAATCGAATTTAAAATTAATCACCTTAATTTCAAGTGTTAAAAAATATTTGGAAGTATTTTTAATATTTTACGTTATTAACTCGTGCGTTAACTGATGTCGAATAGTTTCATAATCTGAGATTAAACTTAATAATTGCTCGAAAATGTGAATTTATATCACTTTTTTCGCGCGAACACTACCTATGGGCTGCACAATACAAATTTAAGTAACAATAGCTCATTCACCAGCACTGTTAAATTCACAATCACTATATTTAAAACACAGAACTCTCTTCCCAGACGATAGAAGATACAATACTGACGCAAAAAGAAATATCTTAGTGGAACATCGATTTTTAAACAATGGCAATGACTTCCGGTGTTTAATTTACGCTCATTTTTTTTGCAAACAACTGTATACATATATAAATTATTAATTTTTGTTACATTTGTAAGTTTTAAATTTTAACCCACACCGTTAGAACTAAAATATTGTTCGATAAAACAAAACTAGTCTACAGACGAAGATAGTTACTTCAGAAAAACAATTTACCTTCCAGATTAAAATTCCAACAATTTGTTTTTATAGTCGCTCTGCATCTTTTAATGTCCTGTAGGCAGACTGCGGTAGTTCGACCATTATTATCCTTCGGCTGCAGGTTTAAAATAAAAATGTAAGTCGAAAACATATATGCTATACATATATATTAGATATTACTTATGGACTTAGAGACCTGCGAAATTCGCGGATTTATTTCGTGATATGCTACAATTCAAATAATTATACCTTAGCGCTGCTTCTACCACTGGTTCACTGTTAATCTGGAGGACTGAGGGCCAATTAGAGACCCTCACTCATAGAAGTGTCGAATCACAGACACTCAGTCGAGACGACTCACAAGTCAGCAGCCAATGAACAGGTGGTATTTGCCCGAGTGTGTAGAGTGTAGTAGAGTTTATCCTGGAGGTCACTGAACCCGCGACTTTTTCCGGTCTCTACGATGGTCTAAAGTGCTTACCATGGTTGATTTATCCCTTGAAGTCGAAACTAAAATACCGTCTAATTGTAAATAATAGATGAAGAACATATTTAATATAGAACAATAATCGTCTGGATAATGGTTAGTTAAACAAAGCTTTACAACCATCACGAAACATGTCGCTATCGTAAATGATTTCATTGAAATAATTAGGGTTAGCAAATTTATTTTCTATGTATTTTTGCGGCGTGTTGCGATACCGACACGGGGCAAGATGTGACAGCAGTCACTAAACGGAAGACACCATCTCTACGAAAGAGTCAACTCTATGGGTTGGGATGGGACGAGCTGGCATGACCACAGCCGAATAGTTTCCCAGAGCTCCCACCGAGATAAAGGGGAAAGCGTCTCTGTGTTTTATGAAGTCTTAGTTATACGTATCCGTGGACGGCGCTAATCTGGTCACTGTGTTTGCTCGCCGTCACAAAGCCAGATAAAGCTGTTCCCAGCGCGCTATTTGCGTTGCAGGTGATTCACCGCGCAGCGAAGACACAAGTCACACGTTTTACGTGACTGCGGCAACGTGCCACTTCTGCGTTGCTAGCTGCGCAGAAAAAGCACTGCTGGCTTCGACATTCAACCATAGAATAATGATTACATAGATTGTGTAAAACAACATTGCTATCACAACATTCAACCATAGATTAATGATTACATAGACTGCGCAGAAACAAAACTTCTGGCCACAACATTCGACCATAGATTAATGATTTCATAGACTGCGCAGAAACAAAACTTCTGGCCACAACATTAAACCATAGATTAATGATTACATAGACTGCGCAGAAACAAAACTTCTGGCCACAACATTAAACCATAGATTAATGATTACATAGACTGCGCAGAAACAAAACTTCTGCCCACAACATTCAACCATAGACTAAAAATGATATAGACTAAACATTTAAAAAACAATACTAGGGAAAACATTCAACAATAGAATAATGATTACACAGATTGTACAAAACAGCATTACCATAGACATGTAATTTCATGGACTGCGTAGAAACAACAGTTCTGACCACAAAATTCAACTATAGACGAATGATTTTACGGACTGGGCAGTGATAAATTGTTGGCCAAACTATGAACGGCTTATTAGCCAATAGAACTTTCAAAAACATGCGTTGTGGTAGAAGCTGCTGGCCTATTTTTTAGACTATAAAATTTTGTCGAGTTTATGTGCAGCGAGTGTATGATATTTTGTTATGTTCACATTTAAATAGATGATAAGTCATATAACGATATTTAATAATTTTAACTATATCGCGTGTGTCCTAAACTGCAGGAGTAAGGGAAAATATCGATCATTATTAATATCAGCTGATTCGGCAAACAAATGATGATGGCTCAGGAACAAAAGTCAAGATTGGGTCTCCATCACCACAGATTTTTGTGTTGTCCTCCAGATTAACAGTGAACCATTGGCAGAAGCAGCACTAAGGTATAATTATTTGAACCTTAGCATAACACGAAATGAACCCGCGAATTTTTCAGGTCTCTACCTATTATGTACCTATCTCGTGAATGGTACTAGCCTGGAAAGCTAGAAGAGGTTTGGATAGAACCAGGGCCGCAACTAGGGGGCCCGCAAGCGGGGCATACGCCCCGGGCGCAAAGCTGTGGGGGCGCCGAAATCGCTTGAATTGTAATTCCTACTACAACTGGTAACTGGTAAAAAGTTTTTTATCTTGTATGCCAGGAATGTCTAATCTGATTTACAATATAACGTCTCAACATATTTAATGAACTAGTCTAGTGATTATACGGACTACTTTATGGACATAGTGGGTTCATGCATGGAAAGTACAGTAGCACAGAAACTGTTACATGTAGGTATGGAAAATGCTTAAATAGCACCATTTTTCCGTGGGAGGGCCCCCGAACCCCCCGCTTTATTGGTGTGGTATGTGCAAAAAGAAATGGGGGAGGGGGGGCGCATGAATCCATTCATGCCCCGGGTGCCAGAAACTCTAGTTGCGGCCCTGGATAGAACCTCCAACGGACCACGGGTTCACTGGGTGATTGAAGGGTCCCAGTGAGATGTGGGAGAACGGGGTAGGCGCCAGCAGTGCTGAGTTCGTCTAAGAGCTTAGGACGCAGCCACTTGTCTGGTCAGCTGAGTGAGGCAGGGGGTGAAGCTGGTGTCTAAGCTGGGATGGGTAGCATCAGTCTCTGGACATAGCCGGCTCTAACACTTCTTCTGTTTCGTGTATACGGCGTATCCGTATCCACGCCCGTGGGGGCCCCAGGCCGACAGGGCCTAACGGCTAAGAGGGCTGGGTTACCAAAACAAAAGGGGGAGCAATCCCTTAAACAGTTTACTTTCTGTGTATCTCGTGAATGGTACATTACACAATGTACTGCGTCAGCTTATATTTCTGCATTACACGAGAGGCTAGGGTACTGTGTCGCGCGGCTTTGCTTAGAGACTTATGAGGCCACTCCAGTGGTTTTATACTAATCTTTACTAATATGCATAAGTGTATTGTCTAGGTTTGAACCATAATTTATGCCCGTTTTTGAATAAAGGGGCTTTGATAAGAGCATCGTTGTCTTACATATCAAGCAAGCATCATTTCGATATCTATAATAGTTAATTAGTTATAAGCAAAATGAAAATAGCATTGAATCTTATGAGGTTAACGCGGGTTGCGTAGTGCCCCTGAAACATTGGAGTGGCCTCTTAAGGCGGTGGCACTATGAGCCGACTCGGCAAGCAAATATGGTAATGCCCTAGCGAGGATTGGGCTCGAAGCCGCAACCCTCGCAACATGAGCGCGACATAGTCCAGATGCGCCATAAGAACTCGTGATTAGACATGCCTAGTGTGCCGATGGTCAACATTTTAAAATTATTCGTGTTATTTTAGTGTTGCTAATTTATGTAACTTATGAGCCTATTTTAATTTATGAGATTTATTTCATCTCAATTGTTATTATATATATAATATAAATATATTTTTATCTGGCTGGTGTCGGTGGTCTGCAGCTGAATGTGCGCCTGCGACTGCTAGCCGTGGGGTCGTTGGTTTGAGTCCCGCCTAAAGCGTAGGTGTTTGTAGCAATAAGAAGCGAGTGAGTCTTCTCTCATAAAACCTGCTGTTATAAGGCCGTGTGTCGTTAATATGCCCCTGTCTCTGCAAGCAGTGGTTTCTTAAAGGAAACGCGAAGTGAGAGTAGGCAGTGGAGAATTATTGCATCGTCTAAAAAGTTTCAACTGGTTCCAGGCGCCCCTAGAAGTGAACTATCAACGCCAACTCAAAGTAGTTGGAGTTGCCCACTCCTAGGAATTGCACTGTTACTAAAATAATTCTGTACCTCCAATGTAGAGAACACTATGTCAATTTTTTTTTATTAAATATAGTAATCACCATGTCCATGATGTACATTTTATGCTTTATTTATTGCTATAGAGCACTCACATAGTTAAATCAGAATTGTAATTTTTTGTATACAAAAACCTACAAAATGTTTCCCAATTTTTTTTAAATGAAAACATTAAGCTATTATCTTAAAAATATTATTATGTTGCCTTGAAAAAGAGCCCGAAAATAATGTTTGAAAGTTTCATAAATCAACGTTATAACAGCACAGAGACCTGAAATATAAATAAGGTTGAAACAATTTGAAAACTTGCTCTCCCAGAAAGTTACAATTTTGTGACATGGTTGGTACAGAATGCTACTTTCCTTTAATTTTAGCAAAATTGCGGTATTTTACCATCTAGGTTGCTGCGGAACTTAAGACGAGTGATTTGATTCGAAGCCTTGTTTTAGCTGAAAATATAGAGAATACGTCTCGCGAACTGGGCTAGCTGACCACTAGGGTCTCTATTCGAGTCCTGGTAGCAGGTCCTTAGGAGAGGGGTTAGAGGCGAGTGGTTGGGTTTCGAGATATTTTTTTTAATGTTTGTTTTTACCCTGAGAGTAGGACGGAAATTACACCTCATAGGAAACCTTACAAGTCATGCGAAAATAATAGATCACGTTTAAAGTTATGGCCGGAGTAACTTTTGCAGTCTTTAGACAATTTTTTTTAGATGTGGGATTGTTATGACGGTACAGTAAGCAATGGGGAGGGGGCAGGTCCAGACACTCTACTAGCGGTGGCCAGTTTCTGTTCACTGACATCAACATTTCACAGGTATACCTGCGACTGGTTTCTACAGGTAGCAGTGAAATTCTGTGAAATCGGCTACCTTCAGTGATATCACCAAACAGTGAAAAAAAAATCACGGTTTACCGATTGAAAGCCCCAGCAGAATATCGCGGAAGAAGATTAATTCACTGGTAAGGACATCCACTGCGATCTAGCGGCCGAAAGCTGAAGCTCTTCCGTGTAGGTAGTTCCTTTTACAGCCACCAGGCTACCGCTTCTGCTTGCCAACAGCAATGTTTGTTTGCATCGTGAGATTCCCGCCACTTCTTTAGGCCCCCCACAAGGGTTGGTCCAGGGCCTAGCCACCCGTTTATTTTTAAATGTTTAACTATTATAATTTTTTACAAACTAAAAAAAAAGTGAATATTTTTTCATCCATTGAAATTATAGATTTTACACACATACAGCTAATTTTATTTTTCTGTAACTGTTTTCATTTTTTATCTTAGTGTGTGAAATAAATATATATATACTTGCTGTAGTTATTTTAAAGTAAAATAATTTTATAAAGCAAGCTTATAGTTTGGACTTATAAAATAGTAACCATAATTGTACCCAATATTTTCAGGTTAAATAACATTCTAAAAAGAGTGTAAGTCAGAAATAACCATGCAATTATAATGTAGCGAGTAACTGTAACTATTGTAGGGGGGGGGGGGGGGGAGGTTCCTCCGATCCTGGTTCCAGGGCCCATAATCGAATTGGGGGCCATTCTGCTGAGGTAAAGTCTAGTCGGCAGTGATTTCACCGGACCCCTTCATTTCATCATTCAACGGTGCGAGAAAGCAGTTACGAGCACTAATAGATAGTGATTTCACCGTTCACTATATTTCACCGGAACCTATATTCCACTGGGACCAAGTTCACTGATACTCAAAAGCAACAGGTAAGCCCACAACTTATCTCTACTGATCTCGCTATTGACCAGGTGTGAAGTGCACACAAGAGGAAGAACAAAAACGTTTCCCGCGTACGAAGATTCGCACTGCTAATTAAAATGTTCAACATAAGTACACTGTTAAAAATGTTCACCTTAATTTTACTAAGAAGAATGATTACCAATTATCTAGTGATCTTCGTTAATTTACGGTTATCTTCGTAAATTTACCGACAATGATTTCACTTGCATTGAGGACGAATACACAAGATGTGATGTACTACAAAAACATTCAAAAAAATTGTTAAGTCAACAGCAAGAACGCCCTTCTTCCGTACATTTGCCTGTTTACCCTGTTTACAGCTGAATGTGGAATACGGTGTATTTTTTACGAAGATTCAGCTATCTGAAATTACGAAAGACTCTTTGTTTATTTATGGTGATTTCTTCGCTAAAAAGTCCGTACATTTGCTATATTTTCTAACAGTATAGCTACTCCGGATATATTAACAGCTATAAAACCAGAAAGACAAAATATGAAAAACTTAACAAAAATATTATTAGCAAGTGCTAGAACAAAGAAATAGTTAAATCTGTATTATGTTTTGTGACGTAATTTGTTATTAGTTAACTACCTTGTCCTACTAGAAATTTGTTGTGAAGAAGAATTGAATATTTCAATATTTCAATTCTTACGTAAAACACATTAAGATAATTTAGGCTCCAGAATAAAAAATTCAATTCCAACGGGTAAAAATATGATGATGGATTAACAGTGCAGTACATGTAGAAAAACTTTTAATTATATTTTGTTACAGTGAATCTCGCAAATATCCTGGACACCTGAGCTCAGCGGAGAAGTGTATTTTTAAAAAAAAAAATTTCGTGTAGAACGTTCAGAACGTAAATCAAAATAAAACTGCCAATGTATTGCACGTGAATACACTGCAGTTTTTGTAGAAAATTTTCATATTCACGACTTGCAGCGTATTTTGAGAAGTCAGTAGTTCTTGAAACGTTCTGAACGTGAAAGTAGTTCGCGCCGACGTAGCGCAGAGCTCTTGGAGCCCGGGCTCCCGCAGGGGTTATGTCATAACTTAGAAACACACAAGATAGAATTTTATAAGTCATGCCAGTTCTAAGTTATGACTTTCTTAGTTATGATGATTCTTAGTACTGTTTTTCGGCGTTGTGTTTTTCAAAGTTACGATCGTTCTAACTTAAGAAAGTAGTACGTTATGGCAGTTCAAAGTTGTGTGTTTCTACGTTATGATAGTTCAAAGTTACGACTTTCTATGTTATGATGTTTCCAAGTTATATGTTTCTAAGTTATGATCGTTCTAACTTAAGAAAGTAGTAAGTTATGGCAGTTCAAAGTTGTGTGTTTCTATGCTACGATAGTTCTAAGTTAAGACCTTCTACGTTATTATGTTTCTAAGTTGAGTGTATTATATAAGTTATATGTTTGTAAGTAATGATCGTATTAACTTAAGAAAGTAGTAAGTTATGACAGTTCAAATTTGTATGTTTCTATGTTATGACAGTTATAAGTTACGACAGTATACGTTATGATGTTTCTAAGTTGTGTGTTTCTAAGTTATGATCGTTCTAACTTAAGAAAGTAATAGGTACCTATAGGAGCTTGAAGCAAAATTTTTGTAGAGCTTCCATATTTTTCATTGTGTAAGAGTGGTGAGTATAGTTCACCTTCGTAACCTCATTTTCATACTCCACATCAACATACCACACACCTGAATACCTAATAATGTTGCTTAATTTTTTCAGCATACTTAAAAAAATACACTTGACTTAATGACATTGAAAATCTGTAAAAAAAATCTCAATACATACTAAATATTCATTTCTTAATTTTCAATTAAGTTTAGACACCATCACAGACAGAGACAGCTCTCAACTATGATACTGCATAAAATAGTCCTTTGAAGTAATTACAGAAAGCAAGCACAACATGAATTTGAATTCTATTTGTATCAAATTTTTTTTATCATGTATTTATGTATGACATTTTAATAAAACCAAAATCAAAGGTGAAAAAGGTTGTTTTGTGTTTTTAATGTATCCAAATACTTGTTTTTAAACACTCGAAAAGTATATTTTATTTAATTATATCAGTTATTGTTGATGTTACTGAAATAAATAAGTAGTGATAAAGTGTATGATTAACAACGTGAATATCATGACGATCCTGAAAGAATAATAATTTGATTTAATTCTCCAATTTTGGGAAAGTCCTGTTTTATTATTTGTGTAAATAAAGTAATACACTTGTGAAACCTTTATCATAAAACTGTTAATAAGAAATAAAAGAAACCATAGAAAATTTATGAGACAACATAATCAACACTTTAAAGATTATTTGAAAATAATGTTTTATTTACAAACTTAGCGCTGATATTTTTACATCTGTTAAGCATTAAATCTTTCATCGTGGCCCAGCTCCAATCTGTCAGAGCATCCACAATATCACTGCTCTCCACACACGCCTAGGGCTCTGCAGAACCGGCAATTGTCTCAACTATTGTGTTGCGAGCTAACATGGCTGAGCGCAGGCAGTATTAGTTCCCAGTGGCAGTTGGGGAGGGGGTATGGAAGGGATAAGAGGGCTATATCTTCCCCAAGTTATTAAAAAAATCAGTGGAGACAATATGTTACTGTGTGACAAGCATACAGATTCTTTTCACATATATTTCTGCTTTGGCCTCAGCTGCTAAGTGCTAAGTGCTAAGTTGCATTACTGCTCCGACTGCATTTTTAGTTAGCTTAGAGTTTATCATTAATGTGGATTTAATTTCATAAAATCATTTGTAGTTTCTAGCTTCTTAAATTTCATGTTTCCATAATGATTTTTGAAGAACGGTCCTCTGTATTTTTCCTTTCTACGGAGCATCTTATAACAACTTGTTTTATTTATATTGTACTGTATATTAATTTTTGTTTTGTATTCCAGTTACACGGTGTCCAACAAACTAGAGTTTTTAAATTCTTGGCTTTTTTCTGGTTCATCCTGCATAATTTTTAAATTTTACAGACTACATATTTCCAAGACGATGGTTAGGCCTGATATATACGAGCATAAAAGATGTGGTGGGCGACATGCAACTGGTGATCCACCGAGACATAAAAAAAAAATAGATGGACAAGATACTACGGTGTAAACTTGACGTGCAGAATGCTGTATAAACAACACGGGCCAGTTAGGAAAGGTTGCTTTATGAAAAAATACTTTCACAATGATACATTGTGCATTTAAACCAACCACCATATTACGAGGGGGTTACGCCACTATCAGTAGCCGAGGTGCAAACCACCTGCAGAGAGTCTGTCGCAATGATAATTGCAAACGCCGCACTGTGTCACAAGAGCAGCCGGCGACAGTTCTCAATCCAGGGCAGGGCTCTACAAAACTGCAAGACACTGCAAACGGTGCATTCTACTAGAAGTTTTAAAATAAGCATAACCAGGTCAAGACAGGTGCTTCCTCCTTGGTTGTCGCCTGTCCCCATCGCCCTGAGGTGTGACGTCGAGCCTCGTCACCGCGTATTGGGTCACCGAGCGCAGTCGCTGAACAAGATGGCTTTGCCAGGCATCGAATCCTAGACTGTGACGTGTCGTTCGCAGTTCGTTCGGACATCTCAGCTGCGCTGGCAGGTCTTTACAACGGTGCATGTCGGACAAAAACTCCAACAAGGTTAATACTTAGTAACTCACTGCAGCTCCCTTACCATAACTTGTACAATATATTGTATACTGTCAATCTGTTGTACAATGATATAATAATAATGATAAGTATACCTCATAATTATAAAATAACTACAACATCCATGTTTGGCTCACTCATAACACATCATAAGTAATAAGTATAAACATAAGTAATATGTCTAAATTAAATGAAAACATAACAACCACTACAAGTAATGAAGTGCATAGTTAGTAAATACAATGGCAATTTTTATGAAGCTAACTAGGGATGTACCGATATTGAAAAACCGGTTAGCGATTACGATTAACGATTCACTAAAAAATTCAAATTCAGCCGATGTTCCAAACCGATTAAGAATACCGATTATATTTGCCCGATTATTACATACATTAATTTAAAAAGAAAGCAAAGAGAACATTGTGATTAAAATTGATGTAATGGAGGCATGGACCATAAGTGTACATACATATGTATAGAATGCAGACAAAATCATTTTATTTACATAAATATTTAAGGTTTTGATAAGCTAGCTAAGGCATTGCACATAACATTAATAGCTATAGTTAATAGCTTTTAGATTTTTGTGAAGAAATACAAGCTGATTGACTTTGTGTGACTCCACATATTACTTGTAGTGAAAGACGGTTTGTTTCCATGTACGCCACCACGCGATATTTTTTGAGAACAATATCGTCCGGCCCGGATCCTTAAAAAAAATATTTCCACACAGCACTGCGCTATGCGTACCCATGATTATTATACAACATTAAATAGTGAATGCAATGTATAACAGCTCTTAACAAATATTTATTTTGGTAAATGCCAACAAATAGAAAACTTAGCAAAATATACTCTAATATTTGATCAAAGAATTCGTCACTCCATTTACGTAACGTATGGACGTGCATTTAGTGACTAGAAAACAATAAAACAATCTACAGTCGCCGAGTCGTCTTCACTAACACAGACATTACCAATATTCGAAAAATTAATTTCGGTCGCAAACAGAAATATTCCTACAACCGACCACCAACTATCTCAATCGTGAACTTTTATTCCTGGTTAAATATTTGTTGTTAATATATGGTAAAAATAAAAAGTAAAGAAGACTTTCCCGTTATTAAAGCGACTTCAATCATAATAAAAAAATAATAATAGAAAAAGGTTCACGTATAAAACGGAAATTCCGGTGAAGTGAGATAAGTTGGCCAAATTGTTTTTTTCATCACATGACGTGCGTATAGGGATGCAACATCGCTCTTAAAAACATCGATATCACGAACATCGATGTTCAAACGAAAAAAGCATCGATGTCAAAAAACATCGTTCTGACAACCGATACATCGATGTTTTAACCGATGTTTTTAAATATCAGGAAAAACATGCCAAAATGAATGAAACTATAGTATGTAGCCAAAAACCATACCTACTACAGATTCCTGACCACAATATCCACAACCTAATTACAATCGAGTCTCGTGCAGAACAAAAACATGTATTAAAAGCAAATTCTGCTACCAAAAACTTAAAAATCCGCATGAACTACTTGACCAGCTCTCAGTAAACTTCAAAGAGTTGTGGACAAATTTAAATGACTACAACTTCACAACATTAGCAGAAGTGAAGGTAAACATTAAAGGGCATGTCCATAATGTAAATGTATGTAAAGCTGGCCGTCTGTTCGGGGTTTATGTGTGTCAGCGAGGCGGGTTGATAAGCGCGACGCTCGCTGGTGCTTCCAGCGCGGTGTCTCCTCTGGACTGGCGCGCAGTCTTCTCGTCGTCACATGAGCGGTGACCGTAACATTGTATGGCCGATAAATGAAGATAAAGGTGTACTGCACTGCCCTTAAGTGGTTTCAAGATTCTGTATCGGTTGTTTTATCCCTAATAATTACTCCGAAAACACGCCTTTTAGCCATTTTCACTCTACTAAAAACACATTTTAAAAACTTAATCCGAATTCAAAAGTACCTTTCGGCATTCAGCGAACACTTAAATGCTTTTTGTAAACAGACCCCACTCCGATATCTTGAGTAGTTTTCAAATCACGTTTGTTTTCCTGAAGCTCTGCTCACCATGTGTGCTCCCGGGCAGACTGCAGCCTTAAGACACAGGCTTACTTAAAATAAAATTACCCTAGTTTTTTATGTTTTTAGTTATCATTTCATGAATATATTGTAAATAGTACACATCATGAGAGATCTATTTATCCAAAAACCATTGCAATACGACATTTAGTTTTCAAGAAACTTTTTCTTTAATTTTCGATACTTATAAAACTTACATTTTTAAGTATAAATAAATGTAGGTAAATGCTAAACCATTTTTGTTGGTATCCATATCATTTTTTCCCAGTATTTTAAGAAGTCCAAAATCATTTAAAAAATAACTGTTTTTTTTCACAATATATTTTTAATTAAAAAAATAGGGAAAAAGCATGTAGTGTATGTGCAGGTTTAAAATATAACATTAATTTAATCGATAGAGCTAGCGAGACCGTATCAGTACCAGTGGCGTAGCCAGGATTTGTGTATGGGGGGTGTTAGAAGCATGGCCTCCCCCCCCCCCCGTATTAAAGCGGGTGGTCCGGGGGTCCTCCCCCGGGAAAATTAGGATTTTAAGGTGTAAAATAGTGCTATTTTAGCAGTTTTCGGTTCTTAAATTTAAATATTGTAATGGTAAAATTTTTATTAATTTTAATATGAAATTTGTTTGAGTGATGAATAAGAAATTAATTAAAGATTTGGTGCTAAGGGATGGGGGGGGGGGGGGCGGGTTGAACCCCTACCTCCCCCCCTGGCTACGCCCCTGATGAGTACCAATCAATAGCTTGTATTTACAACAAGCTATGAAATTGTCCATAAAGTCTCGCTGCTTTTTCCCTATATTTTTCAAAATTTTAAAGAAAATTCTTATGTAAATAAATTTTTTTAACGGTATTCATTTTTTCCAAATGATTTTACACATCTTAAAGTACTGGGAAAAATTTATACTGAAATCAACTAAATAGTTCAGTATTTACAACATTTATGATACCTACCTACTTAAAAATGTATAGAAAGTATAGACAGTTAAAAAAATTGTATCTTAAAAACTAAATGTCGTATCGTAATGTTTTTTTTATATATTCAATAAATATTCATGAAATTATAGCCAAAATATTATAAAAAACTAAGGCAATTTTAATGATGAACGATGTTGATGTTTTTGGACTTTTTCGTCGATGCATCGGCGATGTATCGCTCTTCAAAACATCGATGCTAACATCGATGTTTCATGAACGATACATCGATGTTTTCAAAACATCGATGTATCGTTTGCATCCCTACGTGCGTAACCTAAACGTAAAATGGAGATCTTGTGATGATGCTGTTCAAATATTATTATCGTGTTTTATACTGTTTTGTGTGTTGTATTTTATTACAAGCGGCACTCAAACCAGTTGGAGCTAACAATAATGGAAATACTAGCCATACATGCTAGAAAAAAATCGTCAATAGAATAAAATATGAGTTCTATATTTAATTTATTAGACAACGAAGTTTCTGAAACTTTCAGCGCGTGTGTCTTAACGGTGTTTCATGAATTAAACTTAAAAGAGTTTACTATTTACCGTTAAACGAATGTATTAGCATCATTGTCATGTTTTTCTTATAATGCTAAGAGATAACTATGATAAATATATAATGAGAAAATGTTAACAATTTTGTCTAAATAATCGGTTGAAATATCGCCGATTAAGATTAATTACCGATTCTCTATTACCGGGCGATTACAGTTAATCGGGATTCGAATCGGTACATCCCTAAAGCTAACACATCCAATGATTGCTTGGAACATATACGTAGTTATTAATGGTTTACATTAGATTTTTGTAAAAATTCATTTCTTAGCTTGTGTTACTCTAATTTTTTAAATATTCTATTGCGGTTTATTTTAAAGATTAAATAAATTAGGACACAATTAAACAGCACAATGATTATTTATTTGAATTCATATGACCCCTTAAACTATGAAATAATCCTGAATGACACTCATGCCTATAGCATATTTAACAGTGCATATAACTTGTATGCGGCGGGTAAACCGCTAGTGTATTTTTGCTAAAGGTTTCTATACACACATGTTCAACATGGCCTGCCACGTTCCACCCGACTGACAACACCATCATCACACGTGCAGGTAAAGCACTCAATTTACTTTGGCAGTCTCCAACTGCATAACATGGGTCCAGCATGGAACCCGCCGTGTGTCGCTCGCCATGTTTAATGCTTGTCCATTAGCGGGCTTAGTCCCCTCGTGGCATATGCAAAGTTGAGACTTATCAGGTCACCAAACAAAAACAAAAAAATATTCTTAGTTTGTTTACCTAATTTAAATAATTGCATAGCTCTTTATTCTTTAAGAAACTACACCGCCATCATCGCTGGTGATGTGTCACATTACTGGTTCCACGCAATTGTCACAGTGGCCAAGTACAGCCTTGCTTCTCAAAGGGTCAACATGTGTGCAAGGAAAGAGAAAAGTTGTCATCGTGCAGGCTGATGCTATGTTTTATACATTAACACATTTATATTCTTTTAATACAAAATGTTTAGAAATCCTCAAATGAAATCGTGAAATGAAATCCCCAAATACCACCAAATCTTTAGTATTTGAAGAATTCAATATTAGAGGAAAAAGGTTTTGAAGAAAAATATTACAAAAAATAAAGTAAATTAACAAATTCAACATTGATAACATCTGAATTTTTTAAGGTAAACTGTTTTCTTCATACCAATTTTGTTACTATTACTATTCCCCCAAGATATTTTACTTTAAACATGTAATTTTATAAATAAAATTACAGAATGTATTGATTCTGGAAACTTAGTTTGTGAAACAAACATTTAATGGGTTGAATTTTACACACCATAGTTACTATTTTTAATTTCTTGTACATTATTTTTTGACGCATCTTACATGCAATAGCAGTAAGTGATGATTACACTGTAGGTACTATATTGTGTACATGTTGTGTTTTCACACAAGCCAAGGAGGGTTGTTTTGTCCACCACTTGCTATGACCATGGAAAAAAAGAGCTGCTCCCATCAGGTGGAAACTTAAGACAGCTCAGGGAAACTTGAGGTGCACGTTGCACAAAACAACTAAATCTGATAAACAACTAAATCTGATAAACAACTCATGTAAACATTACCGTATGTCAAGCTACAATTAATTGAAGAAAAAAAAAATGCATTTTCTTTCATGAAGCCACACATAAAATCCATTCCATGTGTAAAACTTTATGAAAGGCAAAATTATTCAACATGGTCTGATAAACACAACAAAACTAAACATTTTACTTGTGTGCAAATATGTACAATTATCTGGATCTATGAAAACATAAAAAAATGTAAATGTGCATTAGGTGTAACCCAAGTGATACTATTAATTTTAAATCAACATAGTCACTCGAGCTAGGATTTATGTTGCGAGGTTTGAAAAGATAGAGAGTTGTTATGTCAATCATGGATGAGCCACAAGCAACATTGGTAGCCTTGATAATGATTTTTGAATTGATATACCGTATTTACCTAAATGCAAGACGACTATTTTTTCTCCCGGCAACGGTAAAAAATTTCACATTCGTCTTGCATTTGAAAATCTTTATTTTTGATGGTAGTTTGTCCCACATTTTTAGGCTAATACAATGTGAAATTACTTTTATGGGTACAGGCAATAAATAACTATTAACATTATAATCATTTAATGAAAAATACAGTACAATTTAAAGCTAATTTGTACGCAAAAAGATTATAAAAAACATCTACGGTACTAGTCGCCATGCTTTGTTTATTTGCGCTCACGCCATAGATAAAGTATGCACGAAATAAGACGTGAAACCTAGACTTGGGAGTTGGTAAACCAGGTCATTTCTCATGCTGAATTTTGTAGTACATGATATATCCACTATGTTGCGAGCGCTGTAACAATTTTAGTAACCCAAAGTGTTGTATACGTTTTAACAATGTTATTCTATGTAAACGAAATTGTTTATTTTCGTTAATAAACAAATGCGGTAAATTGCTGGAACCTAAAATGGATAGTGTTGAAAGGCGAGGAACATAAAGTTCTTTTATAAAGAAAGGCTCTCGAACATATCACAAGCAAATTTTAAGCTCATTGTGGTAAAATATGCAGAAGAAAACAACAGTGCTGCATCAAGACGTTTTGGCATATCCGAAGCAAACGTGCGACGGTGGCGGTTAAATGTTTATTTATAGCTTGTTATATACTATTTTCTGGTTTATAAAGGTTAAAAAGTTGACCTCGTCTTGCATTCAAGTCATCTTGCAATCGGGTAAATACGGTACTTTTATTTATGTTGTAAAAGGACAAAACCGACCGGATAGACTTCTTGTAATCATTCACCAGTAATTAGACACCTGCGAGTACTCGAAATTCGAGTTTCGAGTCGAGTTTTTTAGTAATACTCGAACTCGAGCTCGTGGCTTTTCAACAACTCGAAATTCGAGCGAGCTTTTCTTGCACTGTACCTATAGAAAAAAAACTCTCATTATATCGGAATAAAAGTCTTACAACACTATTATCCTTTACTTTATAATGTAACATGATCGACCGTATACATGAACACATCATTTTTACGTACCCGGGATTTACGAATTTCCGTGATTAATTTTTTTTACTTCTATAATTTTCCGCATAGCATTAATGTATCACTTTCCTCCTTTATGCGGAAGTATTTCCCGCCTTATGCGGAAACATTTCCCGCATTTTACTATAAAAAGCATTTAAATTGTCCGGGGTCTCATCATTTACACCATTAAATGTGTGATATAAAGTCCCGTTTAACATTTTTATGAAAATTCCTGCCAGTAATGGCGCACGTAAATATAAATATGAAGAAAATACAAATGAACAACAACTTACGAAGAAATATGGATGATGTACCATAACTACAGTACAATTCCAATAGTTATCTTAAGATAATTACCATAAAAAGAACTAAAGATTCTTTGTAGATACCATAACTACTGCAGAAGCATGATAGTTACCACATTTGCACTATAGTTGCCGTAATAACCGAGATGTGTATTTACCGTGATGGTAATGTATTTATTTAGGACATATTAAAATTAAAGAACATTATTGAAAAAAAAAAGGATGTTAAATCTTGATATGTACGGTTGGCACATGTTGCTAAGAAATAATGTGATCTGAAAGAATGTAGTACTACTACGAAAAGTGAAAAGGGTACTCGTGGATTTTTAGGTTATGGCAGTCTCTTTCGTTTTTCAGTAATATCGGTCGAAAATTAACAAGAGTATTGGAAGTTGGCAGAAATGCCGATTCAACTAAATATTGGCAAAATCGGCTTCTTCAGTACAGCTCTACATTTGATGACATGAGTAAACATATTTCAGACTACAGGACATTGAAAAAGACTTTAATTTCCAAGTAGGTTTATTGTGCGTAAGTTTTTTTTGCAAGTGTAAATTGAATTAAGTAAAATGCTTCTATTTTTATTACTTTAAATTGATTAAACTTAATGACAAGTTACAGATATTTGACACTAATTTTGAGGTTAAACAATTTGGTAAATATGTAGAGTAACGGTATATGCGAGAAAAAAAATGCTAAAAATCTGAAAATACTTTTATTCTATGCTCTTTCACTTCCTCTTTTCAAATCAACCGGCGGAGATAAGAAATTCCAAATACTTTAGGAATATCGAATTTTTTAATTTAGTAGGCTAACAATGATAATGGTTTCTTTTTTTATTTCCATATTTTTCTCAAAAGTTCTCACATTTTATTACTCCATCACAGTAAATTTATGTGCAATAAACTTAAAAAAAAAACTCGAACTCGACTCGATACTCGCGAGTATTTTAGCAAACTCGCTCGAGCTCGACTCGAAGTGAAAATCTTCTGCTCGCAGACGCCTACCAGTAATCTGATGTGCTAACCTAAACAAACCAACTGCCCTACAACGTATATTCACAGAATTTGGGTTTACTTTAATAATTAAAATTATCCTCATAGTTACACAGAATATTTATAAAAAAAAACCTTTTTTCGACCCCTCATGGTTACCAAAAATAGGATCATAAAGAGACGGGGTCCTAATAAGAATTTTGACAGAGTGAGCCACTACCAACCCCTGTATGTCAACATATCCATTTTAGCACCAAGTCCAAGTTCAGTCGTCACTGGCACAAAATCAACAAGTTTTAAAATTTAAATATAAATTTATTTTAAAAGCAAACGTATTCCAAAAACAAAATATACCCAAGAAAAGCAAATTGGATCATCAACTGTAACTAAAACTAGCATAATCACAGCATAATTGTCTCTTTCAATGAGTGCCAAGTACATTTGACCCTGATTTCATAAGGAAAATGAAATAAACTTTCATTACAATGCTAAGTATATAAGAAAGGGGCTGGAGTGGAACGCAGGTTAGGACGGTAGGCAGCCAGCGTGCAGTGTATGCAGCGCTAGGTAAAAGTGGCAAAATTTTTCTGCACTATAAAGTGACATTTTTTTTTGTTAACCCACAGGGAAAGTAACCCATGGAGGAAAGATCATTGCCTGAGCTCATAGGATTAAGTATTGCCAGCAGAAGTTAAAATGGTAAGGTGGAAGGAACTTGCCTGCATACACATTTTTTTCTGTTGCATCACATCCTACATTCCGCACTGCTGCGCTAGTGTGATTCCAGCAACGTGCGTTCGCACACAAAGACGGTTACTGTTGGCCTGGTCACGTGGAATAGCAAACAAAATTAAATTAAATGGCTAATTCTCGACCATCTTGAAGAGGAAAGCATTACCAACAAAGCAAAACATTCCAGGTTTAACTAGAAATCACTGTTTTTCCCAGTTGGTTCCTGGTCAAGTCAAATCCTCGCCATTATCCCAGTTTTCACGGTTGGTAGACACCCTGAGTAAAAACTAATAATGACAGTCGATAAACTGGTAAAATTGCTAATTCGGCATGGCCATGGTACCAAACATTCCAGATCAAAGACTTTCACTGTATGATCTTAAGTACCTAATATATAAGAAATTACATAGGTACCCAAACATTAAATATATGGGACAGATTGTAGAATGAATCCCAGGTAACAAATAACCTAAGTTACAAAATTAAAAAAAATATATACTCAATGTCTTGTTTAAGCAATATTATTTATAAAAACTTTTTCACTAGTGTAAAACTATGCTAAAATTTATAAACGTGTGTTTGTTTTCTATCTCTTCTCAATTTATTTATATTTGTAACACATGTTTTCACATTTTCAAGAGACTTTCAATTAAAATCAACACTTTACATAGGTAGGAATTCATCCTTTATAGCATGTTGTGGCAAATATATTTTTGTTTAAATTTGTATAAGAATCAATGTGTGTACCATAAAAGAACTTATTTTTAAAAAAACTAAACATATTCACAACAAAAAAACACATTTTTTAATGCAAAAATTAAGATGAAAGACAAGGCTTCAAAAATGACACAAAATTAGTAATGGCAGCCCTGCTTTCAGATATTATTATCGTAACTGATCACTTCTCCGACTACTAGTATTTAATTTTTAGTGACTTGGTTGGTTCACTCACTGATAAACCTCAGATAGTGACCAAGATATTTTTTCAGTTGAAACACCAAAATGTTTAGAAAAAATATTGTTTACATACCATACTGCAAATATTTCATGTACTGCCAACCAGTGCAATAAATAAAAATGCAAATGCTCAAAATGTTAATGCTGCACAAATAAAAAAAAAGGTAAACAGAAATGTACTAAAACACGTACTTACTATTATGCTTCATTAACAAAAAATTGAAAAGAGAAATAAATAATTTTATTATCATTTTGTCAAAAATACATACGTTGGTGAAGAGGATTTTTAAATTTTATCACAAAATGAATTGAATTTTTCATTTCTACAGCTTGCAATCCAATGTTTATCCTCAGATATGAAAATAGTTTAAATAAAAAATAAATATTTCTACAGGTACAATACATCACACAAAGTAAATATTTTGAATAACTAAGCAGTCTTGATAGATAACACTATGCATATAGTTGAAATAATAATTTTTTTTTATATACAAATGGCAAGCAAAAATATGGAAACATTTGTTCCTGTAAATGATAAGTTGAATAAAACACAACACAGGTAGCCGAGAGGCCAACTGCCAATACTTAAATAGGAAAAGTGTTCACTTGTCCTAGTGACATTCGGTGTAGGTGGTGACAGTGTTACCCACACGCTCGGTTCGCGTGTAGCAGGTCTGGCCACGCTTCTGCCGCTCAGAGTGGTGACTCGAGTGGACGCTGGAGAACTGGCTGCCCGCATGCGCGTTCGCGTGGCCTCCCTGTGAGAAGTGGCTTCCGAAGAACGAGCTGCCGTCTCCGAAGGTGTGCTCGTCTTGCCCAAAGAAGTTCATGAAAGGATCCTCCTGCATCAAAACCATCACTGCATCATCAGTTTATGTAAACACAAAAAAATGTACAGTAAACCACCATCTTGGACTAGGCAAATTTTTGTTGTCAAACATTTTTTGGCATAGCTATCCTAATGATTGGGTGTAACTAACTAGGTTCCAACATGGAGGAAATAATTGAATATGTCATACAAACAGGACATGTCACAACAGTTAGACTAGGCCATGGTTGTCAACTTCTACAAGTGTCTATAGCTAGCTCAAGTGGTTTGTTGTGTAAGGTGTACCATCTCGTGGCCCACGCTACCTAAGTAAAGTATATAAATATCTATATATTTACATGTATATTTTTTATTTATTTTTTAATTGTTAATCATAATGCGTTAAATCAATAAATTGATGCGTTTGTGAAGTATGGTTGCCTGAAGAACATATGACGCATCAAGCAAGCAAATAAATGCCTAGATATCGGAATTTTGATCCCGCAGAAGAAAAGCATAAATATTTGAAGTTGGTGTACCTTGTAAAATAATTGTAATTTGTTTAAAGTGACAAGTAATGAAAAAGATCGGTTAGCTTTGAAAGTTTAACATTTTTTTTTTTGCCATAATTAATCTGTTTTCAACATGATAACTTTTGAACCCTTTGTAGTCATTATTTAACGTGCCTTTAAATAATTTGCGATCGTCACTGGTAATGGAGGAGCAGAGTTTAGGTAATTTATAAATTTAACGTAAGTTAGATTAAAAGTAAAATATAGGTTGTCGGGTATCTATTTAAAGCTTATCTATTTTGGTACATTTTTGTTCTCTTAGTAAATTTCTGTAACTTCCGCGGTTTTAGACATATTTAATGTGGAATTTCTTTTTGAATTTCAGCAATCTGGGACGAAGGTTCTAGTAGTCGCGACAGGCTGGCACCGGTGCATCCGGTCAGCGTTTCTTAGAATTGTGTGGCGACACGGCTCGTATAACTGTTTCGGCGTGCTCGTCGCTGGTTGGCTGTGGAGGTTTGTGAGAAGGGGAAGGGAGAATTTTGTTTGTTAGTGACTCCGCGACAAAGCCTCGAGGGGAGGCTTTTTGAAAATAGGGATTTTTTGAATAAGAGGAGCAGGTGATTGGTGGCAATCACCGTCCGATATGGCAGAGTGATTTAGGTGTAATTTACTACTCAGTGCGCCTAGCATAATCGTGTATTTAAAGGAGAATTTTGCGAAGGGTTCAAAAGTAGTGCGTTTGTCTTGGTGCGCGAGGGTGGAAGTTGGGTAGAAAATGGAGGATGGCGAAAGAGACTGGCACGGATTCGACGAGGTCTCCTCTTTGTTTTTTTTTTAACCGTGGCTCGTAATATCGGGACGCCCTCTAACGGAGTATCATCTGAAGTTGGCGGTAGAGATATTTATTTCAGTTTCGCGTGATGTAAAACAGAAACAATCAAAGCTGACTGATCGAGCGTGGTGCCTACTTGAAAGTGAAAGCTTCCTGAATAAAATAAAATAATGCCAGTAACAACATTATTTTATTTAAATATCTAGTTCCTTTTATTTATTTTCCGCGGCACGAACCCCACGAGAACCCTGAGATAAGAAAGTCGACTCAATGCCGCGAGCAGCAACAAGAACCTTCAAAGTGTTTTCATGATGTAATGAAACCTGAGAGTGCATAATAAATTAGGGCAGCGTTACAGTTGAGTAATAACACTAAGGCCTAAATCTGTACTGCAAACTGCAAATGATGGGATAAGCTCCCTACATACAGAAGTCAGGTAGTTTTTAAAAGAAAGAACTTGATGCAGCAGACAAATACTACACGCTTGTACAATAACTCCCACTAATGTTCTGTATATAATTTTTAATAACATGGAATCCCACAAAAAAAAATTTTTACATCACGTAAAAAATAACTAGGAAAATAAACTGTAATTATGTAGTGTAATGGTTTATGGTAAATAAGACAAATAATGCTGAATTTAAAGGTTAGGTCAGGTCAGCTGCAATAATTATACGTAAAATGTTTGTTTGGAAAGTTTAACTTTTAAGTAAAACAAAAAAAAAAAGCAGCTAATCTAATCCAACCAAAATTTCACTTCAGTTTTCATTCACTTTATCATCCAGATAAAGCTACTCTATGTATTTATACAGAAAATATTAGCGAAACACAAAGTACAGTAAAATCTGATCCATTCTACAAAAAACATAAAATCCTTTTTAAAATTTTATATTCACAAAATAGTGATTAACTAGGTTCATATTTATATATTTTCGTTATTCACGCATTCCCGTTGTTAACTGCAGCCAGGTAAACTGTATTTTGTTTTAAGAATATTACAAACTAATTTTCTTTGGTATCTGGAACTAATATTTACGTTTGTTTATTTTATTTTTGAGTCCGCATCTTTTTTAACATTGATACATACAGCAAGTAAACTGTCACGGTGTCACATGGTGGTAGATTGTGACTAGGGTTAGGAGTTTTCCGCGATTCCGCGATCACGGAATATTTCGCAGAATTACAAGAGGCCCGCATAATCGCAGAATCACCGATTTTGCTGTACCTTTTTTGTCCATTTTGAGTGCAGTAATAATGTGTGCAAGGGTTATGTTCTACCAAATAATATCTTAATTATTATGGGCAGATTGAATAATTTCCAAACATTGTATAAAACATACGTTTTCATATAATTAATGCGGCAATGCCGTTAAAAATACAAGTTTGAATTACCAAAATATTAGTACGGCAAAATAAATTTCGCTTGCAGAGAATCCAAAGATAAGATTATAAGATGAGTTGCACATTGAGCGCGCAATCCTACCGGAGTTTATGAAACGACAGTAGTCACAGTCGATGGAAATATGTGCGCATCAATCGACTAATTGATCGATACAAGGCTTTGAATACGAAAGAATGACCTTATGGCCATTGGCGCAAAATGTAGGCCACACAGCATATTAAAAAATATAAATATATAGATATATCCTTATCCACTAAAGTAAATGAAAATGTCTGAGTAAATACGTTTTTAAAGAAGCCAGCGGGGGTAAAACAGCTATTCAAAATTGTTTTTGTTAGCTCGTTGGAAAAACTGGCTTCTTTAGGTTGTATATACATGTTTCAAACGTGATAAACTATTTTTAATAAATTGCAGAACTTTACATTTCTTATCGCAGAATTTGTATTTCACTATCGCAGAATTTTGGCCTTTGGTGTGCAGAAAACTCCTAACCTTAATTGTGATTGACCTTGATTTATATGCCATTGCAAATGTTGTGTTCACTTCCTTTAATGGCCATCACAAATGAGCATCCTTGTTTTGTGTTGTAATTCATGGTTGTTGACATTTATTTACTTTTTCCCACTACAGGCATACATGACAAAACTAATACAAATAAAAGTTTTCCAAGTTTGAAATGTCACAAATAGTGTTTTTAATCATACATGCAATTTTTTACATTACTGCTTTCTGAGACAGTAGGGAGATAAGTTTTGATACTTATTGCATGTTTAAATTGTTAATGTTTTTTAATATGTGGTCCAATAAAAACATCTCAACTGTACAAATGACTTTACCACAACAGTGAACTTTGGTATGAATCACTAGACATGCCATGTCAAATATCCATAACCAACTGAATACAGCAGAACTCTTCTTATAATGTTTTCCTGCTTATAAAGTCATATTTTCAGAGTCCCAACATTTTCGCCATAAGGACAATGTATTTATTTCCTGAATGCAACATTTCAAGAATAATGCATTTCCTGCTTTTAATGTTTGCTTTATAAAATTCAATAAAAGTTAAAACAAATTTTTAAAAACCTAACTATTCAATCACTTATCCCATCTGTTAAGTTTAACATGTTAAACCATTTACATTATACTTTATGTGAATTTTTGTTTACAATCACTACTGTACCATAGATGAAGATTGTTAAAATTGGATTCTGTGGAAAAACAAAATGAAAGTGTGCCAAAACACTTGAGCTTCACATTGGTGCTACCTAAAGCTGTGTATCCAATACATTTACGGTATATAATGTTCACAGTTCCGTGTCTGTTGAAATCCTTGACCTGAAGAACAAAAAAAGTATAAATCCTTCCATCCTTAGTCATTCTAATGTTTTCAGGTGTACGTATGTAGTCATACAATATTTTAGTTTGCCAACTATTCCGCAATGACAAGAATAAAAAACAAAGTGTTTTTTTATTGCTGATAAAAAGAGTTTAATTTATTTCATCACCACCACGAGTCGTGAATCGTTTTATAGAAATGTGGCAGTATGTCTTTAAAGACAAATAAAACAGGACCCGAAAGCATAATGAAATTGAAAAATTGTTGGCTTGGTTAAGCAAATTCGAGCATAGAGAGCATCCGTCAAACGTTTAAAATTTAAATTTGTTTATAAAGCTTGATGAGTCGATTGGTAAAAAGGTTCAAACACTGACGCGTGCTAAACTGACAATTCCTGTTTATTAAACAACTTCCTGCTTATGTTTTTTTTTTTCCATACGCCCCCTTAAACATTATAGCAGGGTTCTACTGTACTCATTATTTTGATGGATAGTAAACTACCTATTTGTATTTGTAAACTGAAATATTCACACATGCCTAGTCCTCAGTGAAGCTGAGGTGCTTCACTCCAGCCAGCATCATGGTTTCAATTCCATACATGATTCAAAGTGCACTAAAATCTTAGAGATACCATCAATGTAATGTAACACAAACAACCTTAATTTTTTGCACTCAACTCCATACCAAAAACTGTCACAACTATTTAAAATTCCAACATGTTTATGTCAGCCGGGGCTTCGCCCCATAAGCCTGGTGCAACTCCACTGTCCCGTTCCCTACCTACGTGGCATTTGTATCGCCGACGTACATAGACGTGCGTGTATTTGAATTGCGCGCCACGGACTAACTACTGCAAGAGGGAGCTTACAGGCAGTGGACGTCCCCCATACATCAATAACAATAATTATTGTAAACCTTTTTTAATGAGTCCCAAGTGCTATGTGTTCCAGCAGACCTAATAAGTGCTGTATGTAATAAGTATTTAGGTTATTAGGTTAAGTTAACAAGGACGTTGCCGGGCGGACCCAAGCGGACTCGAACTCGGCCGAAGCTAGACCTGATTTAAATGTTATATAAAAAGTAGGTGATGTTTTAAGGTTTTGAGCCCAGATGAGGGATAGCAGAAATTATAAGTGTGTTTTGTGTTTTTCTTAAAGTAACCCTTGGCACTGGATCGCAGAATCGAGTAATGGTTTTGGTCGGGCGGGAAGCTGCCTGCTGTCCGTGCGCAGAGCGCTGCTCGCCCCAATTCCTCTTCGTCGTCGGCCAAGACCAGACGTGCACGGAGACACCGGAGACGTGTGGCCACGTGTGCGGACCGCCATGAAACTAAATCGATCCGTGCCTCAGGCCCTGAACTGTTTTATAAGGCATGTCATGTAGTGAGCGGCAGAAGTAATAAAGGAATCGTGTGAGTAACAACCCGTGTGTGTTTCTGACTACGTGACGCTAACCCTCGTAGTCCTCGTGTGTGTTAATCAGTGTGGCGTGTCTGATGCCTACAGCAGGCCGGGTCTCATTTAACAAGCTTAGTCAATTAGAGGGCTAATATCTCACCCCACACGGGCCATGTAACGCCCTGACAGAGAGTCTCAGCTGGGTCCACGTGCCAACTCAACGTGGTGGCGCCCACTATAAACAGCTTCGTGTGAGCAGCTATGCCCTCAGTGTGATGCACAGAACACACAGGAAAACTTATAACATACACATTACTTCAACATCTCGCTTCAGAGAAGGGACTAGACATTACTAAAACCTGAAATCTTTACCCATTGTCACCACCTATTGACCACATTGCACCTATTTATGTTTTTTTATGTATTTTCCATTAAATTTTTCAACATTCAGTAATATATTGTAAAATTATTACTTATTTTTTGATTAAAAAATAACCACACAAATTATGTCAGCATTTGTGATTTCACATGCTATAAAATATGTAGCCATTGACCTCTATGCTTACATTTTACAAAAAAAAAAAAAAAACAATCTTAACTGCTGATAAAATGTTATTTTTATTTATGTGTGATAAGTAAAATAAATTCCTGTCAAAGGAAAATTGTTAACACATTAAACAATTTTTTTTTATTTTAAGTTTTATTCAATTAGTTAAAGGTTAGTGTTTGGTTTAGTGTGTATATTATTTATTATTTCACAAATTTAGGAACCGTAATTTTTTTTCTCACTCTCCCCAGTTTTACATATAAAGCCTGTTGGCTAGTAAGGCCTCAGTACCCAAAATCATATTTTAAATGACGCTCATATTCAACTGTCACGCACACATACGAATTACATACAGTTGAATCACCTCAGTGTCACAAATGTGCGATCCCCCACTCCCCGTCGCCAGTGTTTAGCCGGATTTCGTGCGGAGAAGCCGCATTGCACGAATAATAAAAATCAATGGCAAACAATCTTAAGTATTTTTACAGCTAATAATGTACACCTCTGCTCTACTTACTTACAAATGCACGTTCTTTTAACGCTTAGTTTGAATTTAGTACTGCAGTCTAAATATTGTTTGTTTTTCTTATTTAATTAAGTGGCTGATGGATATTAAGGCCTATCAGATTTGGTCACAGGCCTTATTGCCATCTATTTATTTTGCAATTATAATACATTTTAAAAGCTAAAATGCATTACCAATGTAAATAATGAATAAGTTATTTATTTTTGTGCTTTATTTTGTTACTTTTTGCTTTATGTTGTTTCATTTTACTTTGTTTTCTGTTTCAACAATCATAATGCCTCCCAAACAGGCATTATGGTCTGAAGAAACTTGGTCTCAGCTGTAATAGCAGTACAAAGGGGTATCCTAAGCACATAAAAAGCTGCAGGGAGGTGCAATGTCCCTAGTAGAAGAACCATAATAAACCATCGCTAGAGTGGCAGCTTAAAAAAATCTAGGTCGAAAAGCAATCCTGAACAAAGAACAGGAAATTGATCTTGTGAAAAGGTTAATCAGGTTTGCTGAAATAGGAGTAACAGGCGATTTGCCTAACGGCAGTTTGCCTAAACATGAATTCGTTACTGCGATTTGACTAAAGTCATTTCGCCTAAAGGCGTTTTGCCTAACGGAGTTCTGCCTGACAGCGATTTGCCTAACGGCATTTTGCCTAACGGCGATTTGCCTAACTGCTTTTTGCCTAAAATGTTACTATGATAACAAAACCTCGTTTTGCCTAACGTCGAATTGCCTAACGGCATTTTGCTAATGGAGATTTGCCTAACAGCGTTTTGCCATCCTAACCTAACCTAAGCTAACCTTACCTAAGCTAACGGCGTTTTGCCTATCAGCGGTTTGACTAACGGCAATTTGCCTAACGGCGTTTTGCCTAACGGCGTTTTGCCTAACTGTGTTTTGCCTAAACAGCGTTTTACCTAAAATTAGGCAAAATGACACATTCCCCTGAAATAGGACTGCCTGTGTGTGACACCAAGAATTCTCTGTCCCTTGGTGTACAGATTTTGTGAGCAAAATACTGTCAAGCATAATTTCAATGAAACCACTAAGCTAGCAGGCAAAGACTGATTTGAAGAATTTATGAAGAGAAAACCTCTAATTTCTAAAAGAAAATCAGAGTTTTTAAATCCTGCTAGAGCTCATAAGCTCATTGAGTTCATTGTTGACGATCGTTTTAAAAAAATAAGAGCATTCTATTATGACCTGGAACTCCACAATCATCCTCAAAAAATATACAACATGGATGAGGGTTGCCGCCTCACAATCCACCACCAACCAACTGTTTTGGCTCAAAAAGGAGCCAAACGAGTGCATTTACAGAGATCAGAACACACAGAACGTGAGTTGCGGGATGTGTAAATGCATTCAGCATTGCTATATTTCCCTTGCTCATATTTAAAGGTAAACTATTGAAGCCAAAGTGCCAGAGCGCAAGAGCAGGATGGCTGACATGAGGCAATGCAGAAAATGTGCCAAATGGTAGGTATCACGAGAAGTGTGTTGGTTTATCAGAGGAAGATGCTAATGCTTTTGAGTGCCCTGATGGCTGTTAGGCGAAGAAATTTATAGATTGTTATAAGTATTGCATGTGAAATAACTGCATTTACATTATTACTAGGGATGGGGCGACCGAATCCAATATCCGCCGAATCCTAGGGATTCGAGGGTTCGGCGGGTCTGATATAGGATTCGTCAAAGGATTCGGTTTTTTACTATTTACGGGGAAAAAATAAAGTAAAACTCGCTTACGAGGTCCCGCATGGTAGGTTTTTCCGTATAAAGCGTTTAAATTGCCCGAGGTCTCATCATTTACGCCATTAAATGTGTGATATAATGTCCGTTAAAATTTTTTCTGAAACTTCCTGTCTCAAATAATGGCCCACGTAAATATGAAGAAAAGACAAATGAACAACATACGAAGAAATATGGATGATGTACCATAACTACAGTACAAATCCAACAGTTATTTTAAGATAATTACCATAAAAAGAACAAAATATTCTTTGTAGAATACCATAATTACTACAGAAGCATGATAGCTACCATATTTGCACTATAGTTACCGTAACAACTGAGATGTATATTTACTGTGATAGTAATGTATTATTTATTTATGACATATTAAATTAAAGAACATTGTTGGAAAAAAAAAGGATGTTAAACTTTGATATGTACGGTTGGCACATGTTGCTAAGAAATAATGCGATCTGAAAGAATGCAGTACTACTACGAAAAGTGAAAATGGTACTCGTGGATTTTTAGGTTATGGCAGTCTTTTTCGTTTTTCAGTAATATCGGCCGAAAATTAACGAGCGTACTGTATCGGAAGTCGGCAGAAATGCCGATTCAACTAAATATTGGCAAAATCGGCTTCTTCAATACAGCTCTACATTTAATGACATGAGTAAACATATTTCAGACTTCAGGATATTGAAAAAGACTTTAATTTCCATGTAGGTTTATTGTGTGTATGTTTTTTTGCAAGTGTAAATTGAATGAAGTAAAATGCTTTTATTTTTATTACTTTCAATTGATTAAACTTTAATGACCAGTTACAGATATTTATGACACTAATTTTGAGGTTAAGCAATTTTACTAAAGCATTCCAGCCAAGCAGGTTGCCAGCGAGAGACGCTTCTCTTTTGCTGGAAACATTATCTCCAATTGTAGAGCTAATTCAACTCGAACGTGCAGAACAAATTATTGTTCTGCATGATAGATTAAAGAACAGAATTTAATACTCTGTGACAATCTCTCTCAGAATTATTGTGCTGAAAAGTGGAAATGTTGAAACAACATGATTTTTGGTGCTAAGTTTGTTGAAGATCAGTAAGGACTCCAGAAAAATTGACAAAGATGAAATTTTTCCAAAGATATGTTACATTTACACAAACATATACTTGGTTAAGTTAGTTGGATGATATCAGTTACTAATTAACCAATGGAAACAGGTAAGATTCAATGGGGAAAAAATGTTATTTTTTTATGGCAGTGCAAAATGTAAACACACTCTGTAAATAGTTACCCAAAATTAATAAGCCCACTTCGTTTTAATACTTTATTCAAACATTATACTAAGTTTAAGATAAAAATAATTTCCCAAAAGTGTAACTGTACACAAAAGCTCGAGCTAGGCTCGAAGTAAAATTCTTAGGCTCGTAGACCTCTAGCTTATTTATAGAAAAAATCCTAACCGCTAATCTGTACTAAAACTGAAATTTCTCAAGAAAAATTTTTTGTCTTTATATACACTTATACCAGAAATGTACCAAACTACATGTGATAAAGTCAAGGGACTTTAAGTGCAAGCAGAATACATCTCACTTACATTAGATATGTGGACATCATCTATTAAAAGATTCGGGTTCGGGTTCGAGATTCGGCAATTCCAGTCAAGGATTTGAGTTAGGATTCGGATTCGAGGAAATCAGGATTCGCCCCATCCCTAATTATTACTGATCTCAAGTAAAAGATTTAGCATAGAATTTGATTATTTTGTCAGTTAAAGGCATATGCCTCATTATCATGGCATAGTAAAATAAGGCACCCTGGCACAGTTATTTAAAAGGTTTATTTTTGATTTTTTTTATGGCAGAAGATGCCATTTAAAATTTAAACGATGTTCCAAATATTCTGTAAGACTGATTCGTAAAAAAACATGTTGATTTACTATCATATTTTTCATTTTATTTTAAATCTCCCTTAGCTAGGCCTTATTACCTGCCGGTACCTTACTTATAACAACATTAATTTATCACAATTTACAAAAGTCCTTTGTATTTAGCACAGCTGAATATTTTCAATAATAAATTGGGTAGAGAAGTGAGTAATTTTATATTTGGAACTACTAATGTTCAAACAATAAAATCAACAATAATCTATTGGAAAAACCGCAATTTCAGAGTACCCAATGATGTTAACATTTTTCCATATACCAACCATGAAGATATCTTCGAAAACAAATCCATGGCCTTGAGCATGCCTGTGTTGTCCGTGGAAGTCGCCATGCCCATGTCCTCCAAAATGGAAAGTATTCCCCATTGTCTCTTCAAAGCTGTGATACATGTTGTCATGGTTAAAATGGTGCGACCCACCAGCCCCATTGGCGCCTCCAAACATTCCGCTACCTAGCTGATCGTAGGTTCTTCGCTTGGCTGGATCCGAAAGCACTTCATATGCTGCAAAAAAGATTGTAATGTGTGAGGAGCAACAATGGCTGGAATAACATTAAATACATGTCTTCAGTGAATAATAAAACAATTTCCAACAAGTGTGAGTGAGCTCTTCGGTGAACAGTGTGTCCACACACAGTGTGATGGCCACTACCGCCTGTTGCCCTTATGTGTGATATTAACACACACGCCTTAATTTAAATCTAATTTTAAAGTAACAACATCAAATAATCATCAACATATGTTAGTGCATAATATAATTTTACCTATAAAATTTAAAGGAGAAGCTGCCAAATTACCAATATTCACCTAAGAAATAAATTGCCAAATGGCTGCAATATTATTTGGAAGAATTAAGATTTCAAGGGTATGGCAATGTCCAAACTGCTGCCAACTATAGGCTGCAAAAAGGTATTCTTCATCAGCATAGCAACGTAAAAATAAATTTTTCTCTAAATTAAAACTGTTACAATTATTTTCAGAGGAAAGTTTAACATTTTAAATGTACATATTTTCCAATTAAAAAAAAACTAAAATTTCTATCTCTTGTTGATCCACTGTCTGTTATACAGTTCACCAGAATTCATTTACTAAGGTGATGCTGAGGTTTAAAGAGCAAACATTCCAACCTGAAGATATATGAATCAGTGTTTGCACTGATTTCACTTGAAACTAATCATTAGTTTAGTTAAAGATTGCAAAAACATGCATAACTATTCAGTTACCTTGCCATAATTTCCTAATAACTTAGGGGAGGGGAGAAATATTCCAGTTCTCATTGCCATTTTAAAATAAACACGACAAAGAGCATCTGTCCTTTCTGAGAGATTGTGGTGAGTTTAAGTTCATGAAGGATGAAAGTAAAAGTGTGAAGGAATATCTGTGTTAGAGGTAACATCAGTAACCACCAGGAAAATTAATATGAAATATTGAAAATTACCAATAATTGGTTATCTGAAAACAAATACTAATTTCAAATCAATCACGGCTGGAAGGGGAGACAGTAGGGGAGAGGTAGCAATGACGCAGCAGTGAAGCTACGGAATTCTTGTAATGCTGCTTGTGTTTGTCTACTCTTCAGTTTTCATAACGGCTGAAGATTGACGCAACCGTAATATTTTATTTAAAGTGTCTACAAATTATTTTTGTGGAAAAGAGTTATTGATTTGTGCAATTAATTTTTTAAGTATCATTCATTTTCATGTGAATAGTGTGACTGAAAATGTAAAAAAAGACTTATATTAAAAGAGTAATTTATTTTTGGTTTTTGAACACTGCGATTTGAAATATCAAAACAACTTGTTCGACGGGAGTGCCGTTTTGCTCTTTCATTTAATTTGGTTGGATATTGTGATTTAACGTCATGCGTAAAAATAATAAAAAGGCAAAAGCAGATATGAGGTATTATCAAAAACAACGTGGGAACAAAGAAAACACAAAAAGAGGCGTCAAAAAGTGTCAGTGAACGGATGAGAGAGTTCAGGGCGCGGAAAGGAGAATTATCTTTTTTTTTCATTTGAGATCATACCCGCATCATTACTATCCTCTATTATTATCTCTTGTTCTATAAAAAAGTACTAATAAATTATATCTATCTAATAAGCAATAAATTTCACTTCTGTTGTGCGTGGATTCCACGCACACATTCTTTAATGATTTAAACTGCTTATCTCCCTCACCACTATTGAGTATTTCAAAATCCAATACAAATTTAAAAATACAATTTTCTGAATTTTTTTCACGAAAAAGCCACGACTCGACACAATTACCTCAGAGTATGTACTATAAACTACAAGCAAAAAAACCAGTACATTACCACCAACCTTCTGCAATTTCTGTGAACTTGTTTTCAGCTCCCTTCTGTTTGTTCTTATCGGGGTGATACTTAACTGCCAACTTTCTAAACGCCCGCTTTATGTCTCTATCCGTTGCAGTCTTCTTAATGCCGAGCACATCATAGTAGTTCTTCTTCCCCTTCTCGGCAGTTGAGGTAAAGTTGAAAACAGCAAAGAAGATCAGGGAGAAAAGGCAGAGCTGAGAAATTTTCATATTTTATTCTTTCCTAAAACAAACATATTTATGATGAACAGGTAGGCCAGTAGTTCTACAGAGTAGCGGCTCAAGGTAAAAAGTGAACAACTTAACTGAAAGGCTAGTTATGTTAGGACAGCTACATTCGTAATATGTATTCTTATATATTATTATGTATTGAATATGTACTATTAATGTACCTCCCCTCATCCAACCAACCTTTTACTTTGGTTATTATTTGATTTTCCAGAATTAGCTACTCTGCAGAATTACCAGCAACACTAGTAAAGACTAACATTAAAATCCACTGGAACTAATGTGCAATATGTTATAAGATAAATAACAGTATTTAAGCTAGTACAGATACTTATATCGGTAAATATGTAGTTTAGCGGTATTTGCGAAAAAAAATGTTAAAAATCCGAAAATAATTTTATTATATGCGCTTTAACTTCCTCTTTTCATTAAACCCGGCGGAGATAAGAAATTCCAAATACTTTAGGAGATATCAAATTTTTTAATTTTTATTGTTGGGCGATGTGTGTTAAAAAAAATTTTTAAATTCCGAAAATACTTTTATTCTATGCTCTTTAACTTCCTCTTTTCATTAAACCCTGCGGAGATAAGAAATTCCAAATACTTTAGGAGATATCGAATTTTTTGATTTTCATCACAATACCTGTGCATTCATGCGGCATTGACCATTGTTTCTTGTTTACGAGTATGAATTTTTTTTTCACGGCGTAGGTAAACGACTACATAATTTTCTTCTAATGGCAAAGGAATTGTACCCGCCTCTAACTTAGGTGAGTTTTTAACGTTTAAAATTTTAATGTTTTATTTGTTATTTGGATATTGTTGCGCAAGTAATAAGTAAAAAAAAAAATACTTGAGCTCCTACTGTTCATCCTTTGTCCCGGTTTGTTTGGTCAGGTCAGTTACATTATAAATACTTTAAAACTAAACAACCATTAAAATTAATTCATTTTATTTTTAATGTCCGCTTAGTTTGAAAGTATTTATAATGTAACTGACCTGACCTAATCGACCATTTTAATTAATTAGGCATTCACGAACACACAGCAAAATAAAAAAATTGCGGCGGTCGAATGATAGCACAGGTCTTGTATGTATTGCAAAATAAGAACGGCGATATCTCCTAAAATATTTGGAATTTCTTATCTCCGCCGGGTTTAATGAAAAGAGGAAGTGAAAGAGCATATAATAAAAGTATTTTCGGATTATTAACATTTTTTTTTTCGCATTACAGCTAAACTACATATTTACCCTTATATCATTACTTAAGTAAGAAATGGTACCTCAAGTACTGGTAATGCTACATGAAGATTTACCAACACTTGTTTCTCTATTTTGGATTCCTCGCTACTATATGCAAGGCTTAGAAAACAAGCACCATTGCTTAGTGTTTTATCAAGTATGTCTCCAATTGTGGATTCCACCCTCAAGGTAACAGTTAAGTTCATAGAAATGGATATTAGTCGACTAACACTAGATTTTACACTTATGATAGCTTACTGACTTGCTTTTGATAACTTTGAAATTAAAATACATACGGAAATAAAAGTTAATCCTGTATTAGTGTTTATTAATTTTAATGTTGCTAACCTTACATAGGTAACCAACCATTTACACCATTATGCAATATTTTCAATACATCTAACCTCACTTAACCTAACCATATATCCACACTATCTACAGTATTTTAAGTGTATCTATCCTTACCTAACCAACAGTTCAAGCAATTATAAAGTATTTTTAATGCAGGACTACATTCACAACATTATAGACAAAATACACACTCACTGAAGTTGGATGTGCTCAAATAGATAAAAAATGCTACATTGAAAAATATCACATGCACAGAAAAAATAGCACATAAATAGATGTCCAAACATCTTAAAATTTTTCTTATGTGGTGTACAAATTTCTGTTCACTGCAAATTAGCATATGTCAGCAGCATAGACTAGCAAATGATGGTTTTTATATGTGAATTTCAAATATAAAAAGGTGAAACTAATTTCAATGTGGTATTTTTTGAGGAAAAGCTTTGTAGTTAATCATTCATAGCGTTAAAAACAAAATGACAATTCAATATTTGTTTCTGGATAAAAAAACTGCTTCTTTGCTGACCAGATTCAAACATGTGAAAATGAAAATTCCAACGAAAGTAAATCAGGGAAATAAACAGCTATAATGTTTCAAACCACTGTGTTTGTACTATTATAGCTTCTTATTATGTAATATGCTTTGTTCGACTGTGTAATTTCAATGCTATTTGTGTGCTACCGCTAACATAGCCTAGTAACAAATGAACTGCTCAAAAAAAGGGTTAACAGATAATCCTAGTTTATCCCTTGATCCTGATGGCATGATCCTGAATATATTTATCAAGTGGTACATAAGGCTTGCTGTTTTAATTTAGAACATTGAAAGATCCTGGACATAACCAAAACTAAATATCACAATACAAACAAGTTATGTTAGGTATTTTTAGTTTTGTATAGGGCCTACATCATAATTCGTTTTTATATAAGTTTTTTGGTTCAAGAGCTTTAGACGTTCAAACTTAAAATAGAAAGCATCGTGTACCACCCAATCAATGTATACAGTATCATGCCATAAGGATCAACGGATATACTTCAATATATGATATGGATATGGATATGGATATGGATAGATGCAATCTTTATAGATTTTGAAAAGGCGTTTGATAAGGTCCCCCATAGGAGGTTAATGGAAAAGGTTGAGTTGCTGGTGAGGGATGGAAGGGTGATAAACTGGGTGGGTGATTTCCTGAGGAATAGAAGACAAAGAGTGAGAGTGGGTGAGGAAAGCTCCGAGGAGGGGGAAGTGACGTCGGGGGTGCCACAGGGGAGTGTGCTGGGGCCTCTGTTGTTCACAATTATGATAAACGATCTGGGGGAGGGCATGAAAGCCAGATGGAGGCTATTTGCAGATGACTGTGTAGTGTATGAGGTTGTGGGGGAAGGGGGATGTTTAACAGAGGACTTGATAAGGTTGGAGCAATGGACGGAGAAAAATGGAATGTCCTTGAATGTTGGTAAGACAAAAGTTGTCAGATTTACAAAGAGGAGGAAAGTCACACGAAATGTATATTACTGGAAGGGGCAGGAGATAAGAGAGGCAGCAGGATATAAGTACCTGGGGGTGACACTGAAAAATGACCTAGGATGGGCGGAGCACATAGAGGGGGTGGTCAGGAGGGGAAGGCAGGCGCTGGGGTTGCTTGGTAGGACCCTGCAGGGAGCTGGGAGGAGGACAAAGGAGAAGGCATACTCCACATTGGTCAGGCCAATGTTGGAGTATGCGGCGGCGGTCTGGGACCCCTACCTGGTGACTGAGGTGAAGGAGCTGGAAGGGGTGCAGCGCAGAGCGGCTAGGTGGGTGATGGGAATGTGGAGAAGGAGGGAGGGGCAGGATGGGAAACTGCATAGCCCAACGGAAATGATTAAGGAGTTGGGGTGGGAAACGTTACAGAGGAGAAGAAGAGTGGAAAGGTTGGTCAGGATGTTCAAGGTGCTGAAGGGGGAAGGGGGATGGGGGCAATTGGGAAGCAAAGTACATAGAGGGGAGTACAGAGGACGAAGAGACCACAGATGTAAGCTCCAGAGGGTGTGGAGGCGGACAGAGAGAGGGCGGAACACCTTCCTGGTGAGGACGGGGAGGGAGTGGAATGGGCTGGGGGAGGAAATGGTGGAGGTCAGGGATGGGAGGGAGCTGAGGAGAAAGCTGATGGAGGGGGGGGGGGGAGAGGGGAGTGAGTGGGAGTTCTTGCCACCGGGTGAAAGCCCAATTGCAGGTTAAGTAATAATAATAATTAGCAAAAACACTACTTACAAGTTTGGAAGTAAAGTATGTTTTGATCAGAATTAAAAAGAGTTTTGTTATGTAGAAAGTAAAAAGGTTGTTTTTTATTATGACCTTGGCTAATGTTATTGGAATGGTTGTTATAACTGTTATTTTGATAGTACCTCGGACTTGCAACTTACTTGCGCAAAGGCAAATGTTGCTGTAACAAACTATTTTAACAAGCAGTGAAGAAGCCCACGTTAAACTTTACTATAATACAAATACATGGTTTACGCTGCTTTAAATATACTTGATAAAAAAAAAGAACTTAAAGACTTAAAAAACGCAATTACCCTAGTCATCCAAATTAACAGTAAAATAAATCAACAAACTTACAACAAAATGAAGGTAACTAACTTGAAAATTTTAAATATCCTTGTTTTCCTGTAAGGATTTCGGTGGTAACTTTTTCAAAAACCCGTAACAACAATATGTGAGTACAGCACATTTTCGATTGACTTTCACACAACTGATAAAATGTAGGTACACGAAAAACTACGTAATTGGTTCAACTTATTGTAAATAACCATAGAAGTATAGCTAACGACGGCACGCTTGTGTCTCGTTTCACATGACGTATCTCGGCAGCCTAGTAAAGCTCGTGTCGGCATGTCAACTAACAGCGCTAGTAGTAGTTCAGTCCATTATTTACACTGTTTTAAAAGGGCACTTGGTTTTTAAATATAATATTACTAATAATTCCGTCTCAATTTTTGAAATTCTTTTTCAGATATGTAATTTTTCATTCCTTTTGGTGCTTGGTAAGTCACTAATCGATGCAAATGCCTTAAGATTTCTCTGCTTCTGTCAGTTCAGCTGAAGTGATGATAGAGAATGCCTTGCTCTCGTATTATGCCTTGTTATAATTAACGATTAGAAAATATAAAGGTTATAGGTTACAGCTTAAAACCGTCAAGGTTTTCGTTTTTCTACATGTATGTATTTGAACATTATAAATAAAATTATTAACACTCTTAAAAGTAAAAAAAAAAAAATGTTGTTTTGATGCCATCCCCGCTGCCTGATTCCTGAATTAATGAATTTAGAATGTGGAATTTTAACTCGAGGGCGGGGTTTGTTGCCTCGTGGCTGCAGGCAGGGACGCGTCGACAAAGGACCCCCCGGGCTGTTTAGGCCACACAGGACACCATGATAATTAAGAGAAAACACTTGAGTACAACTGAATTTATTAACATGTCACATGGTACATGGCGCTGTCATGCAACTGCCTGTATCATCGTCTACCTTTTAATCTCAGCACACGCAGCCCTCGAATGGCGGCACTGATTAACATTTTGTGGAAAGTAGCGAAATACCCAGCAATGGTTTGCAGGCTGTCCTGAGACTAGCAATACGAAAGATGGCGGCGTGTGACGCGTCGGGAGGCTAATGTTAAGAACTAGCCTGACGGCCGAGTAGTTGAATACACAAGACTAAATAATTAAAATGCCTATAAGTTAACATAGAGAATTATGGAGTTGCAAAGTACACGTGGTGGATGCTTCCACACTTAACACACCCTTAGCACAGGCAGACAATGCATGCGGCTGATGGCCCAAACTTACACTAGAATTACACCGTATGACTAAAGCCTGACATGGAAGCGTTCTGAGGAGCAAAGTAAATCTGTTAAAGAAGTATAGTTCAGGTTGAATTGGAAATAGTTACCAGAGTTCCGTCCTCGCCGTAGGTCGTCCCAATGGACTTTGGCTGGATGGCCGCTCCGGCTGCGGACGGTGTAGGTGGAGGGCCCAGTCTTCCAGAGAACCTGTCGAGGCGGTGACCACTTGGGGGCCAACCCGGCTCAGAAATTCCGAGCCCCTGCGGAGAGGTGGTGCTGGCACACATAAACCTACTGCCATTAGGTGAGTGGGGTTGGTGCTTGTGTGGTTTGTGGTGTTTTGTTCGTGAGTAACTGAGCCTGTTTCGTGCGCGCCTGCTCTCGCATGGCCTTGATTTGCGGACGTAGCTCATGCCCCCATAGATCCTCCGTGGTTGTGTTTGCTACTCGACACTCCCCTGGAAGTGCCATGTTCTGTCCTTGCAAGAGCTCCTTGGGGGAGTGTCCGGTAACGTTGTTTGTGCGCCGCCGCAGGCAGTAGAGGATTTTGGGCAGGTGGACATCTCACTTGGTGTGGTCGTCCCCCAGACGCAGCCGGAGTTGGGCCTTGATCTCTTGGTTCCGTCTTTCTGTGGGATTTTCGCGGGGGTGGTACGTGGGCATGTTGTGGTGGGTGATGCCACAGTGATGGCAGTCAGCTCGCCACCGACTCCCCATAAATTGGCTTCTGTTGTCTGTTAGAAGGACCTTCGGGAATCCGTAGCGTGAATATATTTCCCCTTCCAGCAAGCTGGTGATTGTCCCGGTCCGGATATTGGACACTGGAAAGGCTTTCACCCAGCGTGTGAAGAGGCCGGTGACGACCACGAGAAAGCACTTTCCCTTGGGTGTCCGTGGGTAGGGCCCCATGATGTCCAGGGCCAGGGTATGAAAGGGCTTGTGTGGTATGCGGGGTTGTTGTTCTACTCCGTCAACCTTCCGGGCCTTGCACTGCTGGCACGACTGGCACCCCCTCATGTATTCTCGTACATCGCGAGCTATGCCTGGCCAGTGAAAAGTGTGGTGCAGTGCCTCCTGTATCTGCTCCACCACCGGGTGTCCGGCCAGGTCGTGGTCGTAGAAGAAGTATAACACGGCCGGATGGGCGGCGTCGGGAACGTGTGTCTGCCAGGTCTCCATATCACCTGGAGCTCGTGTCTGTAATTCCCCCTCCAGACACTACTGAAATGAACGGTGCTCTGTCCTGCACGCAGCCATATTCACGAGCACCACTGCGTCCGCCTGCTGCATGTGATGCACGACCTGGACGAGACTGGTCAGGGTGTCCGGCCTGTCGGCCTCAGGCCTCGTGACGGGTTGAGTGGCGTACAGGGTGGCGGGTCCCCCCCCCCCTTCGACGTTATCGGGGGGGGGGGGGTTCCCTGGTGGTGGCAACAGCTCCTCCCAAGTGCCATCGTCGTCAAATTCTGTGTCCGGGTCAGGGTGACTCGACAGCTCGTCTGCCAGCTGGTTTTCCCGACCCGGCATGTGTTCTACTTGGAAGTCAAATGTTTGTAGGGTGAGTGCCCATCGGGTGAATTTGGACTTGCGCCCCTGCACCAAGTCCAACCACTTGAGACACTGGCTGTCTGTCCTGAGGGTGAATGACCTGCCCTCCAGGTGGTGCCGGTATCTCCCCATGGCCCACACGACCGCCAGACACTCCTGTTTGTTCCATGGTAGCGGTGTGCCGCTGGCCCAAACTTGTCACTGGCATATTTCATGACGTGCCACTCCCCGTCGGGCCCCAGCTGTAAACAGAACCGCGCCCATGCCCTCCTGGCTGGCATCGGTCTAGAGGTAGATATGCTCTGCTGGCTGCAGGCGGGCAAGGGTGTGGCATTCCCTAAACAGGCACTTGATGGTGTCTAGGCATGGTCGGCCTCGGGGGTCCACCGGAACCTGAACTTCGGTGACAGGAGTTCCGTGATGGGTGTAGTGACGATGGCAAAGTTAGTAATGAAACTCGAAGCCAATTGAGCAGACCCACCAACTGTTGCAGCTGTTTCCGGGTGCGTGGGGGAGGTTTGGCCCCGATCAGGTCGAGTTGGGATGTCAGGGGGCGGCACCCGTCTGCGCTCATCATGTGCCCCAGGTAAGCTAGCTCCACCGTGCCGACATGGCACTTGTGGGGCGCGCAGGTCAGGCCATGGTGGGCCAGCCATTCGAGGACCATGGCAAGGTGGTGCACATGTTCCTCCCACATTCGCGACCAGATGATGACATCGTCCAGGTAGGCCGTGGCAAACTTGCTCACGAACCCGTCCAGGACGCGCACCATCATGGCTTGGAAGGTCGCGGGGCATCCATCAGCCTGGATGGCATGGTGCAGAACTGGAACCTGCGGCATTCGGGCACAGTGAAAGCTGTCTTCGGCTGGTCCTTGGGGCAGATGTGCACCTGCCAATATTCCGACCTCAACCTGGCCAGGGTGTCAGTAATGTTGATGAGGGAGGTAGGTGCGGAGATAGTGAATGTGTTGATGGGTTTGAAATTCACGCAGAACCTCAGTGAGCCGTCCCTTTTCTTGGCCATTACCACCAGGCAATTGTAGAGCGACTCACACGGCTCAATGACCCCATCACGCAGCATCTCTGCGATCTGGACTTGGATCGCCTCCCGCTCTCTGGGCCCAAAGCCGAAGGGCTTGACAAAGCGGGGCTCGTGTCGTGATAGTGTGCTGTGTCACTGTGGGCGGCACAGCCTGTCCGCGGCTGCGAACACCTGTGGTTGCTGGGTCAAAACCTCATTGAACAGGCTCATAAACTCTGGGGAACCTTGTTACGTAGGTCGGCTAGGGTGATGGCAGGGGTCAGCGGTGGTGCCCCTCCCTGACCGATGCTGTATAGCATTCTCCATCCCTGGCGCCCGACATGCAGCCTGCCCTCACTTACATATATGGCAGCGTCATCCTGGGCGAGCCACTGCAGGCCCAGGATGAGGTCGTCCCTCAGCTCCGGCATCACCAGGGCTGTTGTCTGACTGCACATGTACCTGATGGTGATTCTTACCCAGGCGTGCCAAACATGAGTACGCAAGCCCCTCGGGTGGCTAGCTAAACCACTTCCTCTCCCTGCTCCAGGTCCGCCTCGGGCACTAAGTGGGCCACGACGTAAGTGTGGCTCGCTGCGGTGTCCACCAGGGTGTGGACTGGGTGGCCGTTGAGAAGAACAGGTACCCGCATCAGCATTCCCGCGTCGTCACCCGCTCGCCCCAACCACAGTGGTGCCCTGTCAGGCCCCGCAGGTGGTGCCAGGGGCGTCGGAGGCACTGGTGACTCGGCATCACATGCCAACGACCTGGTGCGGGGTTTTGACGGGTGGTGCATGGTACCACCGCCTGGTCTGGCAGGTGGCGGTGGTGTGCAGCTGGCCTTACGGATTATGCTGATGCTGTAACCCAGGAGCAGTAGCCCGCTGGTATCCTGCTCCCTAGTTGGCATTTCCCGATGGCGGCCGGCCCGGCCAGCGGTTCTGCCACAGCGCGGGCCAGGTGGGACAGACGTCATGCCAGTGATATGTCTCTTCTTGGCAGTACCTGCACCACGGAGCCCTGTCCCTCTGTCCGTCCATGTGTGGATTGGAGCGCTCGCTCCTTTGGATGGCGGCATTGGCCTGACTCGAAGTGGATTGTGTCGTGGCTTCGCGATCCCGCATCTCGCCCCCCAAGGGTGGTGCTGGGTGGGGAGGGGAGTTCACGCAGGGCACCACTGCCCAGGCTTCCTCCGGTGCCACCGTTTGAGGGCGCGGTGACAGGTGCAAGTCCCTCTCTATCTTCTTTGCCAGCTGCACGAAGTCTTCGAGCTCCCTGTCAACAGATCCTCTTAAGTGCAGGCGCAGCTCCCCTCTCATCAGCTCTACCGCGATGCCCAGCGCAGTGTTGGCCTGTCCGCCTGTGTCCAGGCACCGGTGCAGTCGCACTTTGGACCTGATGAATGCCTTTACATCCTCCTCTGCTCTTTGTGGCTCGCAGAGCAGTGAGTGCTGGCATTGGGCCCACGTGCGGCAGCGTTGAAGCGGCCTTCAAGGTGGGGCGCAAAGTCATTCCATTCCAAGTCATATTCACCGTTCATGGCCCACCAGTCCATAGCGGATCACCTGAATTGCTTGCTGACGTGCTCTGTCCACTCCTCCATCGGGATGCCATACCTGGCCAGGCGGTCTCGGCGAGTAACATAATAGTAACATCGTTGTTAGCATTATTTTCAAAAGAATAGATTTGTTTCATGTATGGCTTTTTATGTGTATATTTTATAGTGTTTTTAATACAAAACCACTTTCTCGCCAGGATGTTAGCTGAATGAAGCAATCCACAAGTATCTGCATATTATCCCAGCAGCTTTACAATCCAAATCAAATAATGTTCATGTAATGCCAAAAGTGTTATTGGAAAATAACACTCAAATAGTCAAATGTCTAAAAAAAATTTGTACTTTTTCCAAGTAAAATCCTTGGAAACCCAGTTACCAACGATATCACAAGTAATACTGCAGGTCAGAGTTCTTTTAAAATTGACACTGGTACAAAGCTCTGCCTTTGCAAATTTACAAATGATATTGTTTGCAACTGAGTTTCCAAGGACTATCTTTGTGAAAGTATGAAATATTTTTTTTAGAGTGTGCAGATTGTTGAATTCATATATCCACCTTTTCCGGATTCCCTTGGTGAGCTGAGGTCAGCCAACATGGTATAATGTAGTTTCTTTATAATAGTATAAGTTATAGTATACTTAACTATTGTAAAAAAATTCATTTTTTATAAACAAAAATACTAGAAAGGTTGGAATTCTATTTTCCTACACAATACCAAGATAAACATAATTACACATTGCATTATATATTCTCTATCCCGGGTATGGCGAACCTTTATTGCTAAAGGTGTCATTTTTTATGAAAAAAATAATGTCGCTTTGACGTGCAATCAAATAATCTTGACTTACGTGATAATAATAATGGAAAAAGTTAAAACTAGATGCTATTAACTTAAAATATATTTATTTGCAAATCGAAATTGTGTACAGCAATCGAAATGTTTACTATTTTATGTTGATTTTAATAAAATAAAAGGTTAGTGTTATTTCTGTTGCAAATTATATGCTTAATATCTTTTTTTTTTCTTTCCAAAAATACTTTATTGAATGAGGATAGTCTACAGAGGCTGTGGCCAAGAGAACATACAAGAGGAATAGTAATAATAAAAATAACAATAACAATGAAAAGGAATCAGCACAAACCTTGTGTAGCACCTACAAACAGCAATACCAAACTATAAAGTCTCTTCTTGCCAAATGAAAATTAGATTCATGAACAGGGAAAAAGACACAAGCAAAAAATCACACTATACAGGAACAGAGACACTAGGGAAAAAATAGAGTAAAAACCCCCCAAACAATGCGAATTTATTTACAATGAATTAGAACACACAAAAAAAGCATAGGTACAACTAAAGCACATGCGCGAGGAATGTGGACAGGGATGCACAAGTGCCCACAGTAAGAGCGCAGTGGGCATGCAGGGACGCAGGCGGCCAGCACAAAGCGCGGATGCAGATTGGCCGGGACGGGAAGGGAGGCGCGATGAGCCCGCACCTGGCAAGGAGTGGGCACTGGATGTACAGCCCGCACACCTCAGGAAGGAAGCGCTGCGACACGGACGGAAGCAGAGGGAAGGACACGTGAGACCGGGAATCATATAGGATTAGGGAGGGTGGTGGGCACAGTAGTCAAGGAGGCGGCGGTGAGGGTAAGTAGCGGACCGGTCATATAGCGCAAGGGAAGAGACAGAGGGATACCGGGAACGACGGAGAGATGAAAAGAACCGGTCCGCCCGGGAGTGAACTAGTTGGAGGATGGGCAGAAGGGATGCCTCGGCGAGTAGTTCAGGGATAGGAGTCCAGCGAGGCTTCCCCAGCAGAAAACGAAGGGCGGAGTGAAAGAAACCATGTAGAGAACGGAAGGTGGTCGGGGAGGCGTGCGCCCAGATCGGAGAGCAGTAAAGGAGAATCGAGAGGACATAGAGCCGGAGCAAGTTAACACGGACAGGAACAGGGAGAGGACACACCCGGCGGAGGAGAGGGGCCAACGCGTGGAGGGCACGCAGGGCCGAGGCAATAGACTCGGTTAGGTGAGCCCCCACCGCAGGCCAGAATCGAGAAAGACGCCCAGGTAGGTCACCCCCAGAGACCAGGGATGTGGAACACCATGGGACACAACGGGGGCGGGGGGCGGGGGAAGCGGCGGGTGAAAAGTGCCACCTGCGATTTGCCGGTTTTCACAAGGATCCCCCAAGAATGATAATATGTGGTGATGGATGCCACCGCCGCCACAAGGCGGACAGGGACGTCCGTGACATGACAGGAAGATGTGACAATGGCGGTGTCATCGGCATACAGGGTGAGGGAACAATGGGGAGGAGTAGGGTTGTCAGAGATGAAGAGGGAGAACAAGAGGGGCGACAGAATAGCACCCTGAGGGACGCCGGCAGGAATGTCGCGGGACTGCGAAGTGACATGAGAGACACAGACACGAAATGAACAATGTGAAAGAAAATTGTAAAGAATGTGAATGAGGACAGGAGGGAAGCCCTGATATGCCAACTTGATGAGGAGCGCATGATGATTGACAGTATCGAAGGCCTTCAAAAGATCGAGTAGGATGATCCCAGAGCGTTGAAAAGAGGTGAAACCGGCAGTGATCTGGTCCACGACGCGCGCCACTTCGTGCTGAGCCGACAGCCCGAGCCGAAACCCGAATTGAAATGATGTAAGGGGACCGAGAGGGGTGAGATGAAGCTCCAGCCGGTGGAGGATGACTCTCTCGGCCACTTTGGACGGGACAGACAAGAGACTGATGGGCCGGTATCCCAAGGAAGATGAGCATCGGCATGCGGCTTCGGAATAGGGACGACGATCGCAGCCCCCCACGCGGTAGGGAAATGGCCAGTGAGGAGAATGCCGTTAACAAGCTTTGTGAGATACATGGTCGCCTTCCGGGACAGGGAGAAGACGAGCCATGGATGAATGGCATCTGGCCCAGGAGCCGTGGTGACTTTGAGGTGCGTGATGATGGAATGAATTTCCCCCGGGGTGGACAAACGGATGTCACCGGATGCGGGTGGAGGAAGCGGGGTGTAATGAGTGGGGAGGAGGGAGACCACCCCAGGGGGAATATGAGGGGTGAAAGAGGAGTGAAATGAATCCACTAGCAGCTCCACCATCTGGGTAGGGGACTCGCAAAGGCCCTGCAGCCCCCCACCCAGGGGCAGGATGATGGATGGAGTGGCACGAAGATTCTGCGCATACAGAAATATGGACCCCGACTGGAAGGAGAGGGAAGACACCTTGCGGACCCGCTCCACCGCGAGCCACTCCCCAGTGAGCGCCCGGCACCGCACCCGAAGGTGCACATAGTCAAGCCAACGAGCAACGGTGCGAGACGACTGCCACCGCCGCCACATGGCATTGTGGGCCGCGACAAAGTGTCGAAGATAGGGAGGAAAGGGAGTGCCACGAGTGACAGTGGAGCGGAGAGGAATGGCGGCGCCTGCAGCCGCGATCACCGCATCACTGAAAACCTGCACATGCTCGTCGAGCTACAGCGGGGAAGCGATGTGGAAGTGCAGATTGAGGTGGCTGTCCAGATGAGACCTGTAGGCACCCCAATCTGCACGGCAGAAGTCGAACTATGGGCGTGGTCCATGGAGAGGGAGATAATTGGTACGAACGAAACCGACAACATGGGTGTGATCAGAAGTGAGCTCGGCCCGGGCCGAGAGCCCCGACACAACCACCTGTCCAACAGAAAGGAGGAGGTCCAGGACACTCGGCCGCTGCCGGACGTGACACGGAATGAAAGTGAATGAAGGGGGGCATGAAGGGCATGACAGGGGAACCCTGAACGAGGTGCTGAAGCTGGGTGCCCCGAGTGCTCGTGAACACACAGCCCCACACGCGATGCCGGCAATTGAAATCTCCACCCACAACCATTTGTGCATCCAGATGGAAGAGCGAGCGCAAGTAGTCGGCCGGGAAGGGACCATGCTCAGGGAGGTAGAGCACACAGTAAGAGGAAGAGGGGCCAGATGGAGATCCGCTGCCACTGCCTCGGCGTTACGGAGGGGGGCACCGCGCGCTGATGGTGCGGAATGTCAGACAGGATGAGGAGAGCGACACCACCCCCACGGGTGACCCGGTCCCAGCGGTAGATGACATACCTAGGCACAGTGAAGAGGAGCTCGGGCTTGAGCCACGTTTCCGTGATGAGGACAAGGGCAGGTCGTTCGGTGCACAGGAAGTGCTGGAAGTTCCCCAGCTTCGATCGAATGCCCCCGGCATTCCAGATGACAATCTTAAGCTGCTGGGAGCACAGTCCGGATGAAGTGGAAAATAGACTGGAAATAGATATCGGCCTGTGGAGAGGGGTCGGGGGCTGGGAGATGTGTAAAATGGCATCAGCAAAGAACTGCAGCCAGAGGAGGAGATTCAGATGGGCGAGCCAATTGAATGTCTCGAAGAAGACTGCAAAGGGAGCTGAGGCAGGGAACATGGGCAGGAGGCGCACGGCCGGCAGCAGAGAAGAAACGGTAGTGGGGACGGGTGCTGAGGGGCAGTCCGAAGGGGCAGGAAAAGAGGATAGCACATAAGGAGCCACACCGATAGAGGAGAGAGCCGCGGAAGGGCAAGGACAGGAGGAAGGAATGGGAGGCATAAGCGAAGGGGGTAAGGGAGGGGCCACAGAGGGGGCCGTAGAATGGTCTGGCAAGGGAGCCGGAGCAGGAGCAGGAGCTGCAGCAAGTTAGGAAGCAGGGGGCAGCGGCACCGCCCGCGAGCCCCCCTCAGCCCACGAGTCCAAAGGCACCCGCGACACCGGGGGACACACCGGCTGCACCAGGCTGGGTGGAGCGAGAGAAGGTGAAACACCCGCAACAGTGGCAGGAGCAGGAGGAGGAGCAGGCAACCAGACGGGTGAAGTGGCAGCAGGAGGAGGACCAGGCACCGGGAAAAAGAGAGAGGAGGGCTGTGGCGCAGGGGGAACCGGGGCCAAAGGCGGATACGGGGAAGGCACCACAGGTGGGCCGGCAACCAGCCCCGCAGCAGCCTGAGAGGAGGGAAAAGAACATGGATGAAGTGGTAGGAACATGTCCTCGTGCGGCCGGTGCTGGCGCTGAAGCTGAGGATGGGGCTGCCGAAGAGATGCTGCAGTGGCGTTCTGGCCCGGCGGTCGAGGCTGCGGACCCTGGCGACGCAGCTTCCCCTCGATGAACTGCACATATGATGGGCAGATCCAAGCATTCGCTGGGTGAGGCCCCAAGCAGTTCACGCACTGCAGGGGCATGTCCGGCAGCTTCGGACAGGACCCACGGACATGTCCCTGGGTGCAGCAGAGACAGCGGAATGGATTGCCGCAGTCCGCCGTGTGGTGTGCCCACAGCTGACACTGATGACACTGGAGAGGCCACGCTGTGCCCCGAAACTCTTCCCATTAGATGGCGAGGCCTGCCAGATGCTGGACTGCCCGAGCCTTGGCGACCTGCGAGGCATCAGAGAGGGCCACCAGAAAGCGAATGAATCCCCGGTGGGGCTCGCGCTCCGACGTGAGGGGCCGGAGAGACTCGGGGTGCCCCCCGACAGCATGCAGCTCCTCCAGGACCGAGTCCTGCGAAGTCTCAGAGGGGAGACCCACCAGGAAAATTCTGGGTGAAGACTTCTTGCCCACTGGAAATGTGTGGCACGGAATGTCATGGTCACGAAAATACTTGAGAAGTGCCTCCCTGTCGTGCAGGCTAGTGGCATGATAGCAGGGGTAACCCCGAAGATAATCAACTGTGAAGTTGCCCTGCAGCTGCTGCCGCAGCGACCGTTTGCCACGAATGGCATCAACATTTAATTTGGTGTTCACCACGATTGGCGTAATGTGACGCGGAGCAGGATCACCACCCGGCGCCAACCGAGGTGGGCGAGTGGTCACAGCAGGCACTGTCGTCGAAGGCAAATCACACTGGGCCGGCAGAACGAGATGGTCGGCCGCCGCTGGGACACCCGGCACAGACACAGGGCTAGAGGCAGCCCCGGGACGACCACGGGGGATGTTGATGGCCTGGCTGGGCACGCCAGGGTCCGCCACTGAAGACTGGTGCTGTCCCCGGGACAGGGAGCTCGTAGTCGCCTGCGCCGAAGTCATGGCGACACCGACGTCACCAGTTGACGTCCCCGGACAACTGGAAAGAGGCTCACCGACAGAAGAGCCAGGCAAGGGCCCACCTGCAGCGAAGCTGAGCCAGGTTTCCTCAACGTGGTGGAGCAAATGGATGTCGGGGAGTGAGCCCCGGTGCCGGGGGCTCGTGTCAGAGCAGTCGGAGTCGATCCGATGCCAGTCTTCAGGCCAGGACGGCACCCGCGAAGTGGAGGCGGCAGGAGCGTATCCCCGGGCCACAGCGTCAATCGTGGCGTCAACATTGGAGGCAGCATGGCGCTTCTGCACCAAGGTGGTGTCCTGCTTGGTACGCCGGGATTTGTGCAGATCGGCCCGGGCAAGGGCGCGAGAAGAGAGCGTGCTACCGCCGTCGTCGTTCGGACGCTGAGAAGCGAACCAGTTGCGAGACACGATCGCCTTCACTGCTTCCTTAGTGATCTTGGAAGACTTCTTTTTAAGGTGGCAACGAGCAGGCGAAGTGTCGTCAGAATCTGAACATGAAGAAATAGCGTGCGCAGAACTCTGGCCAGGTGTCGCCCAGAATTTTGGCGTGCTTTGGGCGCGATGTGGAAGGGGCGAGAGTGGTGGCTGCCCCAAAGGAAATGATAAAGAGTCCAAGTCGGCCATCTTGAATGCAGGTGTAGGCAGTGGGCGGAATAATCGATATGCTTACACTCGCGATCGATGTATCATTGGCCAGGCAGTGTGTTTACATCGCACAACGAAATTAGAAACACAGATTAAAACGAAAGTAGGCAAGGCCCCGACTCACAAACACTTGTTCAGGTGCCCCGATACTTGTAGACGACGAAAATCAGTACTTCGAAGCACAAAACACCACCGAACACAATAAACAGCAACCAAAACATGAGCCACAAGATATAGGCTGTACTTAGGTCCGCAACCTACGAGAAAGATAATATCTTATATTAGGCTCATACTTTGTTACTTATAGCAGAATGTAAGCTGAACTGGAGTCATCTGACAATATGTTTCGATGAAAGTTTTTACTGTTATTCATTTCTGAAAATAATGGCTTGTAAGCATATGTAATTAGATGAAAATATTGTTAAGATAGCAAAAGCCATCTCCTTCAGACATTTAGATATGTCTGGAATTGAATTTAAAGTTGCCATAATTTTGGTATCGACATTTTTTCTCATATTGCCCGATAGTCATTTTATTTCGTCTAATTCAAACTCTTTCTTTAATTCGATACATTTTTGAATCAATATTGAGCTAGACTTGAAGTCAAACAGCTGCTTTCAATTTCTTCAATCTCCAACCAATCAAACTTAGACATGTTTAATTTATCTACTGAAGTCACATTTGCATACATAATAAATTTGAATGTTTTCGATAATTCTTTGTACTGACAAAATCATGCTGAAAGTTCTTCGATTGATGAGTGAGTTACAGAATTAAACACTTTAGTGACATTTTCTACGTCTGGTTATTTTCAAGTTTTGAAAATACTTGTAGTTTTTGGTAGCAATATCGTTACTGTAAACTTCAATATAGCCTCAAAAGCACGAATGAGATCTATCATGATGATAAACGTTTTATTTTGACCTTGAAGCTTTATGTTCAATTCATTGAACTGCTGGCACAAGTCTGTAAAAAAAAACATTAATTCTGAAATCCATATAACATCCATTAATTGAGGGCATTGTTCAATTGTTCCCTCAATTTGCAAAAAAAAAAAAAGTCTGATCTTTTTTCCAAACAATCAACAATCTTTGAAGTATGTTACCGAAACTCAACCAGCATACATTATTGTACATCAGTTATTCATTATACACTGAGTTAACTTCATCGAACAAAGAATATTTTTTTTTAAAGCCAGCGACGATATGACAGCTACTTTGTGACTACTGCCATTATATTTTCAAGGGAGGCAAAAACCACCCTTAGAACACAAGGCTTGTTGATGAATGATGCAGTGGAATTCAAGAATTCAATGTCCTATGTGTGTCTGAAATGTACTGATTGATGAAACCATTTTTTGTCCACTATACTTGGAGCAGCATCAGTCGTTATCGCAAAAATTTTACTCAAATCAATTTCTTTCTCAGCAAGTGATTTTTTAACAGCCATAAAAATATCTGTACCTTAAGTAGTGTTTGAAAACGATGTTAACGCAATTAATTCTTCTTTGACGTCGTTAGCTAAGCAATATCGAGCAAAAACCGCTAATCGAGCAGATTTAGTTGCATCATTACTTTCGTCGAGCTATAGCGAAATAAAAGGAGAGGTTTGATGTCATGTTATTTGTTTTTAATTTACATTTTGTCAATTTTATGAGTCTGTCTTTTATTGTGTTTCTAGATAAGGGAATATCTTTGATACGCTGAATTACCTATCTTTATATTCAAAATCATAAAAAAGTGAATGGGTGCAATCTAACCAAGCTTATTTCAAAAATTCACCCTAATTAAAAGGTTCACTATATTGTGCAAAGTTATTTGCAGCCCAGAGACTTGCGCCACTTGTATGACAATCCTTACAAACATATTTAATCATAGACATCGCCTGTCTATTTCTCTCTTTCAAAGCACATGCAATGAATTCCTTTTGCTCTGATTCGCTTTTTTGTCAAAGAGATTTGTGATTTGATTCATAATGCCATTTTACAGACGATGTTATACTATACATACAACTGTTCCAGAACATAAAACACGCACTGCTTTATCATCTTGACTAATCAAGTCATATTTCTCAGTCCACCAAAATTGAAAGTATCTTTTGACACTTATCTTGCATTTTTTTTTTTTTTTTTGGAAAATTTGCCATGTCGAAGGATACGATTTAAAAACGTTGAAAACTTTGAAAAAACGTTATTGCAGTCAACGAAGTACCAACGAAAACAAATGCAGACGAAGACAAATGCAGTGCGCGCTCAATGTTACCGTTATGACACCGATACAAAGTCACATGACGTCCAATATAAACAGAATTTTTATTTTTCGTTCCAGTACTACATAGAGTTATTAAATATTGGCGTGCCCGAATTAATTATTGGCGTGCCCGGATTACTTTGCCGTGTGCTACCACTGTTAAGCATGTCACTGGGTCACCATCCATGTTCTACCCACTCTCGTATTTAAAGCAATACAACATACTACTTTCCAATCAAAACTAATTTTTTAATTTTTTATCCACCCAAAACTTTTTTTTAAACTGTTGCCCCGTAAAAATCTAAATAAACTAAAACCATAGACGCAACTACACCATCTTTGATCTACGGTGGGTACAAACTAAATAACATTGCGTCACAATGTTCGCTGTTTCTCGTATTATTCTACTTTTGTTGTAGGCTATTACGAAAATTTACCAATTCAGTTTGCCTTAAACATTTCTGCACTACTCATACAAATTCTAAACACAAATTATAAAGTACTGTCCTAACCTACCTTCATTGATATTCATATGAAATTTGTCATTGACCTACAATAAAAATAAATCCTTTATATTTACTGTTCCTATACAGGATTCCTATTACATCATGACATACCTCTATAGCACACTCATTCCATTATCTTTCCATTCGTCAATATTCATTCACAAACCTTACAAACATTTTAATTTATTTCAATTATCTATTTTTGTAATGTTTTTTTTCTTAGTTTGCTACAACTTGTCAATGCTCTGCACTTTAACTTCCACAGAATATTTTAACTTCCATAATAAGTAAACAACATTACTCTCCCTTTTATTAATATTAGTATATAGACAGTAGATACATTATTAGAACCATCCCGATTTCAATTGTTTGACTTCCATGACAGTGGTTTTTAATTTAGTGATAAAATACGAGGGCTGATTTATTTTAACCTCCTATATGCTATGAAAAAGTACATATTTACATAAAATTATAATTTTACCGCCAAAAGTACAGCAAAGTCTTACTTATTTTTTCTACTTAATTGCCATAACGATCGAGGCATTTGTCATCTCGTAACACAAGCTTCTCGATGCCTTCTTCGAAGAAGTTAGCCGCCAGTGAAGGGAGATACAGGGCCAGCGCCTGGAGTGCCCTCTCCCTCACGACACTGCTGTGAGGCGGGTGGACTAATCGCGCGGCGCACTGACTCCCGTGTCAAGACTTACCGCAAGATTTGCGAATAGTGCGGCACAATGCGCCGCACTATTAGTCCACCCGCCTCACAGTGGTGTCGTGAGGGAAAGGGAACTCTAGGCGCTGGCCCTGTATCTCCCTTTACTGGCGGCTAACTTCTTCGAGAAGGCATCGAGAAGCTTGTGTTACGATATGACAAATGCCTCGATCGTTTTGGCGAATATACAGAAAAATAAGCAAGAACCTGCTGAAATTTTGTCAGTAAAATTATAATGTTATGTAAATATGTACTTTTTCATAGCATATAGGTGGTTAAAAAAAAACAGCCGTCGTATTTTCATACCTACAAATTTTATACAGCTGAAGCCGCAAAAGCTATAGGTTTTCTCTTTTGTCAGTTTATAAACTTATGCTAAAAAATTAGGTATATAAATCAGAAAATATGTTCTTCATTGATAATAACTTTTCCATTTATTTACAAGATATCTAATGTATTAGATCACTTAAGTTATTGACTTTCAAAGGTAAAAAAATTGTTGAGCATATAGTTAATTAAACTGTAATATATATTTACAATGTTGTGTAAGGTAACCTCTCTTCAGGCCAAACCACAAGAAAGATTAGCTTAATTAAAATTAAGTTTACATACACGCAAATTATTAAATGCCTCTGGATCGGTTATGGCTAAAGATCGTAGAGAGCATTCCAAACAAAATTTAATAATTACCTTAAAGCAGGCAATGAATTGAAATCATACAAACAAATTCATATACACCATTATTCACCATACAAACCATAAACACAAACTTAATGCTTAGCTTCTCTAAATATTGTCCAATGGCTATAGTCACAAGCTGTAAGATGCCATAATTTTGAATACCCAGAGTCAAACCCTTTAAACGCTTTTCCAAATGTTTAAACAGCAAAGACGAATTATGTTGGAGCTGCATCACTCGAAACAGCGGGTCTGTATTGTGAATCGTTCCTACCAGTTCTCCCCACATTAGCTCGTAAAAATACAATTGTAAGACTGGTGAAGTATTGGACCAAAAAAGTGTCCGTGCTAGCTTAATCTCGAATGATTAGTCGGATCTTACTCGAAAGTGTGAGTCTCTTGCAGAAGAGAGGGTGATGTCGATCCTTGGTGACCACCTGCAGTCGCGGTGGGCCTGGTTCGCAGCGCGGAAACATCGAGCGCCCCACTCGGGGCAGTCCGCAGTCAGCAGCGCGCGCACCTCCATGGCGATCACGCGAAACACAATTCCTATGGCATTTACTTACGGTTTTATGGTACACCTGAGCACACTTGAAGTGTGTTCCATATTAGTCCAGCAATAAAACATATGGTACACCAAGTGAGTTACAGTACACTGTGGATAAGAGCATAAATTATATAACTCAAAATCGTAACAAGCAGAAATTGTTAACCAAAACTTAAATAACGAATAAATTAAACTTAAAGTGATAAATCACCATTATTAATATGCCTACAAACAGCCAATCAAACTGCAATCCAGAAATAAATGCCAGATATTCACATGTTGCAGAGTCGTGAAACAAATTTAGGCGGGATCAAACGCCTCAATAAATAAATATATAAATATATATATTTTTTTATTAAAAAATTATTTAATTAAAAGATTAAATAAACATTAACTGATCTATTTATTTCAAATTTTGTTGTTTTTTCTTTCTCTCCACAAAAATTCAAACTTCGGTTCACTCATACTTTTGGCGAGTAGGTACCCTAAATCTAATTCTGTAATACATTATAAAATAAATGAGGTATTTCCAAATTAATTAATTTCTCTGAAAGCTAATGGCTTGCTAAAGATTTTTTCAAACAAGTAAAGATTTTTTTCTGTCGCTGTTCCTGTAAACAGACACTTGGTGAAGTTTGCACAGATTAAATAAAATACTTTCTCTATGTAATGACTTTATAAGAGTACGGTTTCATTTGGTATACAAATTCCACAATGACACCATACATGAATATGAAAAGAATTTGCTAATATTTATTATTAAAGAAAATAAAATATTATTTAGACAGACAATAGACCACTCCAACACCATCCAAAAAAATAAAATGATGAACAGAGAAAAAAAAAACTATTCAAAGTTGCCAGATATTTTGGACACAAACCCCACAAATGTCACTGTTGTTTTCAGTAACATTGTAACCGTTTTTCAAATAATTAAATTTTGACGTGACAACATCTAATAAATCGATGAACGCTGGCTTCACGCACGAAAAAGTGTCCCGTTACGCACATTGTCCCGTTACGCACACTGTCCCATTACGCTGTGACCCGTTACGCTCATCGTACGCTTGCGCCGCATCTATCTCACTTCCACTCGATTGGAACAACCAACGATTTGACTTTTTCGAGGCACATTAAACTTGAAACACTCCCATTCGTTTCCTACTTTTCCTATCATCGTCCTATCCTTAACAGAATAACACCGATTGGAAGAAAGTTAAATAGCAAACATGTATAAAAGTTATAGTTAAGTAATAAACATATTTGAATTAATGAATGCAAATAAAAGTAAATTTATCAATTGAATTGTAGATTTCATTTCACTCCTTCTTTGTGTCCATACAAAATATTTATAATTCAATAAAAATGATTCAATTTTATTCATAAAAGTATGCAATCATTTCATCAGTGTTTTGTTATGACGTTGTCACGTTAAACTATTGTCCGTATACCGACTTTACAGACAACCAATTTTTTATTTCTCAGGGTATATTTTAAAATTGTAATTCGGCCACTTCAGAGCGATAAAGAAATAAAATACAGTTACTTAGTAGCTCTGAACTTAGCTGTCTCATCTGACAGTTTAGCTAGCGTTGTTTAAAACCAGGCCGTGGAAAACAACGGAAAAGCGTGTAATTAAACAGTTTCATGTCTAGGCTTCACAAAATATAGTTTTCACACACACACACTGCTATGAAAAGTGCCTGAAAACTGCGTGGCGTCACTGAAATGTGTCATAACGATTTCTCAATGTGGACTACAGGATACCTGGATCATATGCACTTTCACACACAGTTAATTTGCGCGAATCAAGTGGAACTTTAACGTGCACTCTGCCACATACCTACCAGGAGGTCCTGACGGGAAACTGTATTTCACAAGCCGGATCAAAACGTTCCATTTCCCAGCATCCCTGGAGCCAAGCGCTCATTTTGAGGCGTCGCCAAAGCCTCAGCCAATCACAGGGCACTGTCCAGGAAATCAAAGGAAACGAAAATTAACGAAAAATAAATAAACAAATAAACAGTTAATAAACAATTTGTCACTTCTCAACGTCTGTAAATGTGCCTGGCATAGTGTTCAAAACTTAAAGCAGTTTAATAAAGATTGTTTTCATACTTGTAAGCAAATCAAAATGTTACGTCAGGTATCGTAGCAACGGCAATAAAAATGCAAACAAAATTTTAAACGTAAAGTATCAGCGCTCTGTACTACTGTTATAGTACAACATGGCTTTAACTATTATTATAAACGTCGGGTTCTATCGTTCTGTGTACGGAGCGTTTTGAACACAGACGTGTGGTGACTGCTTCCTTGCAAACCGACGGCCTGTCCGAATTCGCCTCAAGCATTGGAGAAGGGAGGGTAAGATGACGAAGCCATAATTTTTTCTCCTGGACAACATAATGCAGCACAGTAGTAGGTGCAAAAGCGAGCCCTACTATACGCTTTGTGAAATGTGTTTTGGCGCTCCATAAACTATAACCTGTGGAGCTGTGGAATCAAAAGATTGTTTTGTGAGTTGGCAATGTCAGATTTCGGCCAAAGAAAACAAGGATTGAGAGCGGCAAGTCTAATAACTGTTAAAAGCCATATTTTTTCTTGTGATTAGGAAACATCTTTACATGCAATCTCTGTTTAATAAGTTGAAAGATTATATTTGTTTTGTTTTTTTGTACACACAATTATAAAAAATCATGGCTATGTGGGTCAAGATGAAGAACTGATAAAAGGGGCATCATGTCAAATTCGCCAACTTGTCCCATTCTACGTAAATATTTTGTTTTTAATTATTTGTTCGTTTCTGTTTGATTACAGGTGTACCAACATGCCCGGAAAATATTAAGCGACTATAAAAGAAAAAAAATCGACAAAGCTGGTAGAAAGATAGCATGAAAAATATATGGATTCATAGTCTGAAACCATAATTACCATCAAATATGTGTCATCGTTTTGCTCAGCTTACAACAAAATTGCCTAAGTACGGGTCGCTGTGAATGCGTTCGGAGCAATAAGGATCGAACCACTCACCGATAACATCTTTACAGATTAAGATTTGGAAGCTTCCAACAACTACAGACATGCCCCAATCCAACACGGCTGATCTACCAATCACATCGATCAGCACTACTTTAGGAACACAGGACTCACCAGTGATGGCTACTTTAGGACCACAGGACTCACCAGTGATGGCTACGGTAGGACCATGGGACTTACCAGTGATGGCTACTGTAGGACCACAGGACTCACCAGTGATGGCTACTTTAGGACCACAGGACTCACCAGTGATGGCTACTGTAGGACCACAGGACTCACCAGTGATGGCTACTGTAGGACCATGGGACTTACCAGTGATGGCTACTGTAGGACCACAGGACTCACCAGTGATGGCTACTGTAGAACCCCAGGACTCACCAGTGATGGCTACTGTAGGACCAGGGGACTTTCCAGTGATGGCTACTTTAGGACCACAGGACTCACCAGTGATGGCTACTGTAGGACCACAGGACTCACCAGTGATGGCTACTGTAGGACCAGGGGACTTTCCATTGATGGCTACTGTAGGACCACAGGACTCACAAGTGATGGCTACTTTAGGACCACAAGACTCACCAGTGATGGCTACTGTAGGACCAGGGGACTTACCAGTGATGGCTACTGTAGGACCACAGGACTCACCAGTGATGGCTACTTTAGGACCAGGGGACTTACCAGTGATAGCTACTGTAGGACCACAGAACTCACCAGTGATGGCTACTTTAGGACCACAGGACTCACCAGTGATGGCTACTTTAGGACCACAGGACTCACCAGTGATGGCTACTTTAGGACCAGGGGACTTACCAGTGATGGCTACTGTAGGACCACAGGACTCACCAGTGATGGCTACTTTAGGACCACAGGACTCACCAGTGATGGCTACTGTAGGACCACAGGACTCACCAGTGATGGCTACTGTAGGACCAGGGGACTTTCCATTGATGGCTACTGTAGGACCACAGGACTCACCAGTGATGGCTACTTTAGGACCACAGGACTCACCAGTGATGGCTACTGTAGGACCAGGGGACTTACCAGTGATGGCTACTGTAGGACCACAGGACTCACCAGTGATGGCTACTTTAGGACCAGGGGACTTACCAGTGATGGCTACTGTAGGACCACAGGACTCACCAGTGATGACTACTTTAGGACCACAGGACTCACCAGTGATGGCTACTTTAGGACCACAGGACTCACCAGTGATGGCTACTGTAGGACCAGGGGACTTACCAGTGATGGCTACTGTAGGACCACAGGACTCACCAGTGATGGCTACTTTAGGACCACAGGACTCACCAGTGATGGCTAATTTAGGACCACAGGACTCACCAGTGATGGCTACTTTAGGACCACAGGACTCACCAGTGATGGCTACTTTAGGACCACAGGACTCACCAGTGATGGCTACTTTAGGACCACAGGACTCACCAGTGATGGCTACTTTAGGACCAGGGGACTTACCAGTGATGGCCAAAAACTACACGTACAGATAGACACCCAGAGTCAACAGCACCTGATATAGAAGAGACATTGCATACTCCGGAATGTTCTTCCTGTTGCAGACTTTACACCTATGAAAACTCTCTTTATTGGTGATATCCAGTTCATCAGTCAAGCGATAATTAAAGCAAATCAAAGCTGTTAAAGAAGGAACTGCAATGAAGAAAAAATAACGTCTAAAAAAACAAGACATCTCCAAGGAACCGATTATCAACAAAAGCAGAAGGAACTAGTCAGTCAAATGAATGCCTGAAAACCTCTGACACTGAGAGTGCTGTCTACATTGGAACACCCCTCGTGCCTCAAAATTGAATTATTTTGAATTAATTAAAAGGAGCCTTGGAAACTTGCTGGATAAATAAAATAAGTTAAATAAATAGATTTACCAGAGGCGACACGAGGTGGGGAACAAACAAAATTTAGGAACTTCCTGTAACAAGCAAGGAGGAAGTTGGGGGATCGTTAAAATCAATAAATAAAAACTACACGATTAACTTGATCTATAGTTTCCCTGTTTTATTTGCCCTGATGAATTATCTTGTTTCCATTATTTTACATACAAAAAGTTTTAACAAGTTTCAAAGATTAACAAAAAGAGAAACGAAAATGGGCCGGCCCGCGATTATTTAAAACAATTTACATTCTTAGTTTGAAATATAAACATTTGCATTATAAGTTTCACACCCAAAATTGGATGGATCCGATGATTACATTGATAATTATTACTATTCATTCTACATGTCCTTGAGGAAAACACTGGTCGCTGGTGGGTTGGTCATCCGCTTAAGATAGTTCGTAGCTAGGTGAAGGGGAAATGTTGAAATTACATTACCACCCGGGGTCTTCAAACGATCACGTCGGGTAGTAGAAAAGTTTCTTCTAATGTGACCCACGGAACAGGAAGGGGGGGGGGGGCACGAGATGGGAGCAATCAGTCCCTCCCCGTCATCGACCCTGTCTGCAACAGTCCAAATCAAAACTGATTAGAACTTGTATACAGGCAGTCTATGGGGCAGAAAATGCCCAAAAAAAATTTAAGGGAAAAAAAAGGGGGGGGGGAGGGTCGCGAATTATCACTCACCAAAACAGGGGAGTTGCCCAGCACGCTGCCAGTCGTGGAGTCAGCCAGGGTCTGGAGCTCGCGGATTGTGCGGCAGGACGCGGATGATTTCTTCATTTCAAAAAAAAAATTAAAAGCTAAAAAAAAATAACTATTACATTTTATACTACGCAGACGGACTAAACTACTGGAAAAAAATTATAGGGATAGCATCCCTCATTTAGGCGACTACATCGTCGGTTGCGGCCGGATGGAAGTTTTGCAGAGTCTCGTCGACTCGCCGATAATCAAACGGTCCGTCTGCAGTCGCGGCGCGAAGTGTCCCACGGAGAAAAGCGTCTCGTAATTAAAAGTGCCCGCCGGCTCTTACTTGTGGGGGGGGGGGGGGGGGTTCTGGGCCGCCGAAAGATTCCGAACTTGCCCGAATGCGTGCGGAAAAAATAACTCTCGCAGTAGTTTTGAAGTTGGCATCACTGGGCGACAGTAGAGAGCTCTTACAGGGGGGGGGGGCCTGAGTTGAAAACAATCGACTCGCCACTGGCGTCCATATAACTCAAGGGAGAGCAGGTGCTGCTCTCTGGCGCCTTAGAGGGTAGGCTAGCGGAGAAGTTCGCGACTTGGTCGCTAGGTAGCGCTTGTGCTCAGTTTTAGCGCGCACGTTTTTTTGAAGAGACCTTTGGAACGGTAACTGGTGCCCAGGGGGTTACGACCGGCATTGGTCTTACTTGGAACTGAGAAGGGGGGGGAGGGTAAAAGTGCAACGCTGCTGGGAATCTACGCCCCGTCGTGGCTGCAGAGGGGCGAACATAACACTAATACGTGATGAAAAAGGCCAATCTCAGCTCGTCTCTGAGAACTGGTCGCCTGCAAGCTACAGGCTTGTCTATGCAGTTAGGGTCACGAAGAGAAATGATATTACAGGCTTGAGGCGTGACTGAAGGCGGGGGAAAAGGTACGCTGTCTGCCAGTCAGGGATTAGGCCAGCAAAATATCCGATACGCCGATGGGAAAGGTGCTTCAGAGCACTGAGACAAAGTTTAACTCAGCGGAGTACACCCGACTAACAAATTAAAATTACACTATAGTAGAGCAAATAAAATTTCCACACAAAAAAAATTTAAAATCATAATAAAAATTTAAAATATATCGTGTCGAAATTACTAATTAACGGCACATACTTCCCCCCTGAAAGACGGAGTCAGGGTGGCCCACTTGAGCCACCAAAAACCTGGGTTCCAGAAACTTACCCTGTACCAGGATCTACTGTAGTAAACTACTTACAATGGCTAACAATTCTTACGTGTTTAACTAAAGCCTAAAACTTACAGATAACTTATTGAATTAGGGGCGCCGCTTTAAACTAGACAACTTAGTGTAACACTTCTTAACCTAAATTTCTTATAAACTTGTACCATGGATTTTTTATATTACTTAAAATTATGACCTAGGTTTTTTTTATATCAACACGTTGGTTGAGTATGGCATGCCATAGTAGGAACGCTGTTCCTTGTATAAAGAAACACAGTGAAGAGTGCCCTTACTTTAGGTTCGGGTGCACTTTTTTCAGCTGAGATATGTGCGCGCGCGCGCGGTATTCGCCGGAGCTGGGGTCGGCTAACGCGACCGTGACTGGCGTGAGGTATCGCTGGATCTGCCAGGGGCCATTCCAACGATATGAAAGCTTGGCTGACCTCTTGTCGATCGCCTTGCTGAGTGTGTGTGCTCTGCACAACACTAAATCTCCTACTCTGTAGGGATTGGGATAGCTTTTTTTGTTATATTTTTGCCTGCTTGCCTCGTGGGCCAAGTTCAGGTTTTTACGAGCTCTACTCCAGACTTCCTTAATGTTCCTGGGGTCGTCTGGCAGTAACTCTTTTAACGTCCATTGATTAGAGAGTGGGGTGTTGGGCTGGTATGTAAACATGAGTTCAAACGGTGTTGTTTTGTGACTTTCATGTCTGGCGGAATTGAAAGCCATTTGCAACCACACGAGATTGGAATCCCACCTATCCTGCGAGTTCGCATGGAATGCTATTAAGGCAGACCGGAGGTTTCGGTTGAAACGCTCCGCATGCGAAGGCTGGGGGTAGTAGGGAGTCGTGGTCACGTGCTGAATCCCGTGTGAAAAAACACATGTTTTTGAACTGAGTCGATTTAAAGTTTGTGGCATTATCGGAAACAATAATGGAAGGTACCCCGGATATTTTGAAAATATAATTTTGGAGGGCTCGAATGGTGATTTCGGCCGTGGCTCTTCTAACAGGGATTAGCCACACAAATTTTGAAAATGCATCTACGCATACTAGAAGCATTGAATTTCCGTCTTTTGACCTTGGGAAGGGTCCCACAAAATCTATGAAAAGCTTTTGCATGGGCCTTTCGGCCACGTCAGAACTTAAATATCCGAATTGTGTTTTCTGGGCAGGTTTGCTCAAATTGCACAACTTGCATAATTTGACCCTCTGGGTTATGTCTTTATGCATTCCGTCCCAGATGAAATGCTTGCGGATGTTTTCAATAGTTTTGAAAATGCCCAAATGTGCGCCTAAAGGTGATGAGTGATAATATTGAAAAATCATGTCCCTGAGATTTTGAGGTAAGGCTATTTTAAAATTCTTACATTGCTGAGTTCTTCGATAAAGAATTCCCTTAGATAGTTTGTGGTATTTTGGGGGTGAACCTGAGTTTATTTGCGCAATTATGTCAGACAGTTGCGGGTCCAAATTTTGGTGGGATCGTAAATCCGAAAAGGCTAGCGGAAAATCTGTGAGCAATGCGTGGCAGGCCATAGGATTGTTTTCCTGAATCTCGGAGTTGGAAGGATTCTCGAACATTCGAGAAAGGGTGTCTGCCACGATGTTTTGTGAACCACGAATATGTTGGATGCTGAATTTGAGAGAAGCAATTTTTACAATCCACCGACCTAATTTGCCTAGTTGCTTCGGATGGGCTAGAAGCCAAGCAAGGGCCTGGTTGTCGGTTTCTAGTAGGAATTCTTTGTGTTCCAAATAGGGCCGGAACTTATCTATGCCGAAAACTACGGCAAGGCACTCAAGTTCGTATACCGAGGAGGCTTTCCTCTCCTGGTGTGTTAGGGTGCGGGAGGCGAAAGCTATAGGTTGCCTGCAGCCATCGAATTCTTGTGACAACACGGCCCCAATGGCCACACTGGATGCATCGGTTTGCAAAATAAAAGGTTTACTGAAATCAGCCATTCTAAGTACTGGAGGGCTCGCTATTGCATGTTTTAGAAAATCAAAAGCTTTGTCCTGTTCTGGACCCCAATTGAAAACGGAATTTTTTTTACGTAGAGCATTCAGTGGTGCTGCATGCTCAGCAAAATTAGGTATGAATTTGGCGTAAAAATTTGCCATGCCAATAAACCTGGAAATGCCCTTAGCATCTTTAGGGGGTTGGAAATCCTTTATCGCTTGTGTGCGATTAGGGTCAATGGTCACTCCTCGACTTGAAATCAGGTGTCCGAGGAAATAAATTTCCTGCACTGCAAATTTCACCTTCTTTGTATTAACAGTGAGGCCGGATTTACGTAGTCGCTTAAGGACTTCTTGCAAATGAGCCATATGCTCTTCAAAAGATTCTGAATAAACAACGACATCATCAAGATAATTAAAAACAAATTTGAATTTCAGGTCGCCGAAAATTTGGTCTAGAAGGCGTGTTAACACTTGGGCGCCTGTGGCTAGGCCAAAGGGTACTACCTTGTATTGATACAGATTCCACGGAACGCAGAAACTTGTGACGTGTTTTGACTCTGGGGTTAGTGGTATTTGGTGGTAAGCCGAATTAAGGTCAAACACACTGAAAAATTTGGCTTTACTGAACCAGTGACATGCTGAATTTAGATCTGGTAATGGCGTCATCTCTACTTCAATTTGCCGATTTACGCGGCGGAAATCGACCACCATGCGGTGACCTTGGCCTTGGTCCTTGGGTACTAAAAATGCCGGGGAGGCGAAACTGGAAGTGGAAGGTTCGATAACATCTTTGTCCAATAAACTTTGTATGTGATCCCGCATTATCTGCATTTTAGGTCCTAATAATTGGTAAGGGTGACACCTAACTGGGGTTTTGTCCAAAAGCTTAATCTCATATTGGGTGAGATGGGTGCGCCCTAATTTTTCACTCAAAACGTCGGGAAAGTTACTGCATAACTTCTCTATTTCTTGTTTCTGTTCAAAGTTAAGATGGGTTAGTGAAATGTTATTATCACCTTTAGCCTCTGTGTGAATGGCATTTACTTTGCTCTGACATTTTGCGTCAGGTGACACAAAAGAAACAAAAACTTGGTTGTTAAATTTAAAGTGAACTCTTCGTGCTTTCAAATCAATTATCATGCCTGTTTTTGCAATAAAATCGGAACCAAAAATTAAATCTGTGGCCAAATCATCTGCTACCAAGAATGGGAAAGACCAAGAAAACAAATCGATTTTTACTTTAACAAAAACAATACGATTTACCTTCAAAGGCTGTTCAGCAGCTGTAAAACACTTTATTTTTATTGGCTCTACCTTTTGAGTCAAACGGTCTTGTTGTAATTTTCTGAAGAACTTGCCCGACACGAACGAGCACACTGATCCCGTGTCAATTAGTCCTGGGATTTCTTGTTTTCCTACGGTTGTGTTGGCATAGGGTAGAACTGTCGGTAGATTAGCTAAAATATTATGACACGTTCTTTTGTCCGTGGTTCGCGGACAATTACATCTTTTGCACATAGGCCTAACAGTGTTGCAATGTTCCATTTGATTGACTTGACGAGCTTTGTTTTTCTTAGCTCGCCTTTGTTTTTGTTTTCTTAGTTTATTTTTTTCTCTGTGTGGGGAAGCTGTGTTTTGTTGAAGTTTTTGGTCGAATTTTGCATTAGGGCCGGTGTGAAGGGAAACATTTCTAACTGTTGTTTGGGCGGCTGGCTCAGAAAGAATTTTTTCTGGCCAGCGATTTACACGTTTGTTTGAGTCTCGCGAATTTTGATAGTTTGGGCGATAGTTTTTTGCACGACACTGTTCAATGTAGTGCCCGGGTTTTTTGCAGTACCTGCAGACAGGTATCCGTTCATCTTTATTTTGAGGCTTAGCGACTTGTTCATTGCTGTTTTTTTGTTGCGAATTTTTGTTATAATACTGCTGTTTAGTTTCTGTTATTCTGGTATTGTTGTGGGCGTAGACATTAGCTTCTCGATTTCGCTGGTGGTCTGCGTATTCTACATTTGTGTTGGAGATGCACAAGCGATCAAGCTCGGCAAAAGTTTGTGGTCGGGCCTGAAAAACTGCCCGCGATCTTTCTTGAGGGTTAATTCCATCAAGTATGTTAGAGACTATCTCACTCTCAGACACTCGCAACCGAAGAATTTGAGCGGCTAGTTTGATGTCTGCTATGTAATTAGGTAAGGCTTCATTTATTTGTTGTAGCCTGTTGTACCATTCCAACCTGATGTTGGTCATCAAACGGGCTGGAATAAAATAATTTAGTATATCTTCGTGAAATTGATCAAAATAATAATTTTGCTCAATGGCGAGCGTCACTCGCTCGCTCAAGGGTGGTTGTGTAAAGGGGAAAATAACTTCTAGGAGTTCCCTGTCTGGAAGGTTTGCCTTTTGTTTGATTTTGAACAAGTTCTTTAGGAAGTCGATTAGGCTCCTGGGCTCCAACCCTGTGGTTTCCTTAAAATTAGCCAGCAGTCTTTCGACGGGATTTGGTATCTTAGCGTAAAAACTACCTCCAGTTGTCTGATTGAAGGTAGGAACCACAGGTACTGGGTTCGGTGCTAGATTAGAGGCGTGAGGTGTGACTGGTGGAGGTTGAGTTTGGTTTTGAAGTTGGTATACCTGCGGGCCCAATGGCAGGTATGTGGTGGCGGGGCTGGGGTAAGGAAGTTGTGATTCTATCCTGCCACCAGGGTGCACAGGGGCTGGTTGTGGTAGCGTAGCTGCCAGGGTGGAAGGAAAGGCTATCAGTGGCGAAACTGACCTTCCACTGGCCGAGGAGGTGGGAAGGGCTTCCGGAGAGGTATGGAGGGATGAGAAGGCTGACCGGAATTCATGATAGGGGTTGAAAATGGCAGGTGAGGTGGAGGGTAGGTATATGGGTTGGGGCATGTAAACAGGATGAGCTGAGAGCGAATGCATAGGATAGGCGAAGGTGACATTGGTGCTCGGGTGAGTACCAGTCGCCATGACAGTCGCAGATGGAAAATGAGATGGTGTGAATGTCGAAGTCAATGCCCGGCGACGTGATGTCACGGGGGGTGAGGGTTGTGGGGAGGGTAAAGGAGGTGGGGTAGGGACTGGGCTGCCTCCAGTGTGCATTTGTTTTGGGGGTTCCTTTACTTGACTGTCAGTTACTCCTCCTGCCACTGCCTCTAAGGGTTCAAGTATTCTTTGGTCGATTGCGGCTAGTTTGCTCGGCAATTGGAAATTTAGACCAGGAATCTGTTGCCTACATTTCTCGATCTCCCTTTGGTAGATCCCATTTAATTTCTTAGTGGCTACTATTGTGAGGTTGGTAAATCTCGTGCCAATATGACTCAAGCGAGTTAGCGCACGTAAGATGTTGTTTCTATTTGTCTCGTCTCGTATAGAATTAGTGTAACTGTGGAGTTCCTGAAATTTATTACAAACACAGTTAAATTCCTCCAAAGAGTCCAAGTCAGCGAGATTAGTGACTTGTGGTTGAATTTCGTCGGCACACGCAGCTCGGAATCTTCTCCGGAGCATGCCCATGTTACCGAGGATTGACAAACCTCGAAATCGGAGTTCGTACTCCAGCTCGTCACGGAGGAGATACTCCGGCGTGAGCATTGTGTCCCTTTCGTAGGTGGAGCTTGGTCCAGTCTTACGAGGACAGCAAAACATATACACAAAATTTACGTTGATTGGTCAACCAACAAAGGCTTAAAACTATGGTTAAAACAGTACCTTAAATTCTACACAATACACTCTTAATTTAACTTAGCTTAATAATATCGTAGTTGCTCCGACGGGTCGGAAGTATGTGCCCAGAATACAAAAAGTTAACTATAGCTGCCGGCAGACGAATGAGTTGTTACGTCTGTTGGCGTCTCTCTCAGAGGTAAGCGACCTCCGGGACTTGCGTAGAAGGGGGGGGGGGGGAGAGTCCGCACGAGCGTGCAAGCACGTACGCGATAAGATGGCACCGACCGTCGGGCGGGGTGAAAGGGGACAGGGGGGTGCCTGTAACCTTGTGTGTGTCACGTCTGATAACTGCGCCGCTGTCGGGACAGCTGGGGACCACTTGGGGACGTCTCGCGCGCTACGCGCTAGCCTAAGTCCACATGGAAATTTAACTCAAGATAAATTTTAACTCAATATAACTACGGGGTGTACCAGCGATCAGTTTACAATATTATTACAAAATTGCTATTATCAAAAATTAATTTAAAAAAATTTTTTTGTACTTTTATTTTTATTTTAGATATGCTTATATTATTCAGGTATGCCTATAGACCAAGTAAACCATGCTCTGCTACCAAGTTGGAACACCCCTCGTGCCTCAAAATTGAATTATTTTGAATTAATTAAAAGGAGCCTTGGAAACTTGCTGGATAAATAAAATAAGTTAAATAAATAGATTTACCAGAGGCGACACGAGGTGGGGAACAAACAAAATTTAGGAACTTCCTGTAACAAGCAAGGAGGAAGTTGGGGGATCGTTAAAATCAATAAATAAAAACTACACGATTAACTTGATCTATAGTTTCCCTGTTTTATTTGCCCTGATGAATTATCTTGTTTCCATTATTTTACATACAAAAAGTTTTAACAAGTTTCAAAGATTAACAAAAAGAGAAACGAAAATGGGCCGGCCCGCGATTATTTAAAACAATTTACATTCTTAGTTTGAAATATAAACATTTGCATTATAAGTTTCACACCCAAAATTGGATGGATCCGATGATTACATTGATAATTATTACTATTCATTCTACATGTCCTTGAGGAAAACACTGGTCGCTGGTGGGTTGGTCATCCGCTTAAGATAGTTCGTAGCTAGGTGAAGGGGAAATGTTGAAATTACATTACCACCCGGGGTCTTCAAACGATCACGTCGGGTAGTAGAAAAGTTTCTTCTAATGTGACCCACGGAACAGGAAGGGGGGGGGGGGCACGAGATGGGAGCAATCAGTCCCTCCCCGTCATCGACCCTGTCTGCAACAGTCCAAATCAAAACTGATTAGAACTTGTATACAGGCAGTCTATGGGGCAGAAAATGCCCAAAAAAAATTTAAGGGAAAAAAAGGGGGGGGTCGCGAATTATCACTCACCAAAACAGGGGAGTTGCCCAGCACGCTGCCAGTCGTGGAGTCAGCCAGGGTCTGGAGCTCGCGGATTGCGCGGCAGGACGCGGATGTTTTCTTCATTTCAAAAAAAAAATTAAAAGCTAAAAAAAAATAACTGTTACATTTTATACTACGCAGACGGACTAAACTACTGGAAAAAGATTATAGGGATAGCATCCCTCATTTAGGCGACTACATCGTCGGTTGCGGCCGGATGGAAGTTTTGCAGAGACTCGTCGACTCGCCGATAATCAAACGGTCCGTCTGCAGTCGCGGCGCGAAGTGTCCCGCGGAGAAAAGCGTCTCGTAATTAAAAGTGCCCGCCGGCTCTTACTTGTGGGGGGAGGGGGGGGGGGGGTCTGGGCCGCCGGAAGATTCCGAACTTGCCCGAATGCGTGCGGAAAAAAAAACTCTCGCAGTAGTTTTGAAGTTGGCATCACTGGGCGACAGTAGAGAGCTCTTACGGGGGGGGGGGGGGGGGCCTGAGTTGAAAACAATCGACTCGCCACTGGCGTCCATATAACTCAAGGGAGAGCAGGTGCTGCTCTCTGGCGCCTTAGAGGGTAGGCTAGCGGAGAAGTTCGCGACTTGGTCGCTAGGTAGCGCTTGTGCTCAGTTTTAGCGCGCACGTTTTTTTGAAGAGACCTTGGGAACGGTCACTGGTGCCCAGGGGGTTACGACCGGTCATTGGTCTTACTTGGAACTGTGAAGGGGGGGGGGGGAGGGTAAAAGTGCAACGCTGCTGGGAATCTACGCCCCGTCGTGGCTGCAGAGGGGCGAACATAACACTAATACGTGATGAAAAAGGCCAATCTCAGCTCGTCTCTGAGAACTGGTCGCCTGCAAGCTACAGGCTTGTCTATGCAGTTAGGGTCACGAAGAGAAATGATATTACAGGCTTGAGGCGTGACTGAAGGCGGGGGAAAAGGTACGCTGTCTGCCAGTCAGGGATTAGGCCAGCAAAATATCCGATATGCCGATGGGAAAGGTGCTTCAGAGCACTGAGACAAAGTTTAACTCAGCGGAGTACACCCGACTAACAAATTAAAATTACACTATAGTAGAGCAAATAAAATTTCCACACAAAAAAAATTTAAAATCATAATAAAAATTTAAAATATATCGTGTCGAAATTACTAATTAACGGCACAACATGGAAACAGAAGATGAAATAGAACTTGTTGAGGAAAGATAATGTATTCTGTGATGGCAGAGTGAGAAGAATGAACTGTTATATCAATTTTATAAATGTAAAAACTGGGATCATGTCCAGTGCACTGGTTGGGATAGAGCGATATTTAAAGTTCGAGCATGGGAATGTGATTTTGTAATTAATTTTTACAAGGGATTTTATAGTTTTTCTTATTAATTATAAGAAATCTTGTTACAAAAGAATGGTAAATAAATTAATATTCGAATCTCTAATTTATTCTGATGGGAACAATTCAAGGAAAAAAAAAAGTAGCTAATGAAGCTATAAATTAATGATTTTATTTTCAGTTTTCAAGACCTACTTACATAATTATATCTATTTTCTTACTAAAATAACATTTTTTTTAGTAAATATGTTGTTACGAACGCAGACAGGACCGCGAGGGGCACCAAGTTCGCAGCTGGCTGGCGGCCCTGCACGGCCACTGGCGTCACGCGCCGTGCCATGTGACGCCCACTGACGTAAAGGTTGTCACACACCGGAGCGGTGGCATACACTGCGGCGGGCGCGGTGGCGGTGGCGGTAGCGATATTTGCACACAAGTCTCTGTATTGCGCATAGATGGACCGGCCGGACCTAGTAGAGGAAACATTACTTCTTGCAGCTGTAATCGAAGATGAGCAGCGACCATACCATCTATTCCTAGCGTTTTGCCGATTTCATTCCAAACCACATATTTTCTTCTGATATTCTTGTACTCAGGATCTGACATATCATATAACACAATGTTTGCCTTCACTGCTTCGATAAGTTTTTCTGTTGCACTTGTCATTGTGTGATATCACACCACTACACTAGACGGCCTGCGGGCTAACGCAACCTGCTGCGTTCTGGCCACCACCGCGGGGTGAACGCAGCACAGGCCGCGTCCGCGCTCGTGTGTTCGCGGCTGGTCTGAACATGTCCGTTTCATTACATACGTCGCGTTTTACCGCCACTGCTCCGGTGTGTGAGAACCTTTAGGCATGCCACGCGTGCCTGGCCGGATTACAGGGGTCCTCGCTACCCACCTCCCCCCCTCCGCTCCCCAAGCCTCGGGCTATTATCACCTTTAGAAGCTCCTGGTAATTACGGGCTTACAGAGGCTGCCGCGTGGAGTGGCGTGAATAAACGTTGCCATTCTTGAAGTTTCGGGCTTTGGGTAGGCCCGGAATGACGCGACTCGTTAAAGCCGCTCTCGTCGGTTATAGAAGGGCGCCCCTGATGTACTTAAGTAGCGACGCCGGCCTCCGCGAGAGTTCCGAGAGTTCGGAGAGTTCCGCGAGTGAAGGGAAGTGCGACATCTCCCTGAGAGTGGCGCGACGCGGAGAAAAGGGATCGAGAGAGTGCGACTGAGTGGCGCAAGACTGTGCGTGGACAGGCGCGTGGTAAGGGGCGAACAAGTGTTTAGTTTAGCTCCAGTGAGGAGTGAGAACTGTGGAAATTGACAGACATTTGAGTGACTTGCGAAGAAACATTTTTAAGCGCCGGTGTTTTGTGATCGGACATTTTGAAGTACATTTTGAAGTACAATTATTTATTAGTAATTTAAATATTCGTAATTAATAAACCTGTTATAAAACGTAATTGGGCTATCCATTAGGTACGAACCCAGTTCTCCCCACATAGGTCGTAACAATATATATAGTTTTCTGTGAGATGAACATTCTGTTTTCTGCATTAAATTTACATTCGTCATTTTATCTTTACTGGTTTTTCATCTTACCCACTGTGCGGGTAAGATGACGACTTTGCATACTTTTACAAAAAAAAAATTTTTTTTTACTAAATTTCTTACGCAATGCTCCGGAAAATAATTAAAATTAAAAGAAGGAAGAATTTTAGTAGCAAAAACTATAGAAACATCAAATAATATCATGTCCTAAAGACTGTAAATAAGGTAAGAACTGTACGTTCGTTATTTTAACCTCCCTTCCTACTTATACGTACTTGTCGCCGCAAGTTTCATCACAGCAAAGGCTTTCCGAACTGGAAGCGAAGTATACATGTATGCAAGTAAACGAATCTGTGAACTTCGATCTCAAGAAACATCGCCACTTTGAAAAACATTTTGTAGGTTATGTAGGCCTAGAGTAATTTAAAGACTCGTATAATAGAATTCACATTATGTTTTTCTGGTAATAATAAATTTAAAACATGTATTTTTAAGATGTTTATAAGGACGTGTCAACAAAATCAGGCAAATACATACCGACAGTAATAAAATAAATAGTCGAAAATTCACGTGACTCTAATGAAGTGTTAAAAATTACTCATTTCAGGCAAAATATGGTTTTCCAATAACATTAATTTGTTAAAAAAGGGGGTTGTCTGTAAAGCTGGTTTACGGACAATTATTTTATGTGATAACGTCGTAAGAAAACATTGATGAAAAATTGCATACTTTATAAATTTTCAAATATATTTACAGTTTTTGCACATTTAATTTAAATAATTTGTTTGAATATAATCACGAACAATTAGTTAAGAAGCCCGCCTTAACCTGTTTGATATTATAGAAGATTTTCTCGCACGGTGGTTGGCCGGTTCTTGAACGCTCGGCTCAGGTGGAACGTGACAATTTTTCGTGACGGTTATTCGCTAGTAGAACCGAAGATTATAGAAGTAAAAAGAGATTTCACTACCAGGTCAAACATGATTACTTTTTTATTATCTCTGAAACGGTCATTAACGATTCTGACACTACCACCTACACAGCACAAAACCAAAGAAATTTAGGTTTGTCCCAGACGATGTCAACATTTAGGCGATGAGAGAATTCTTCGAATTCAGGATCTAGGATCCTTCAATACATTTGTACATTTTAGTAAAATATCCTCGAATTTGTATTTTTGTGTCTTGATATTCATGACATTAAAATTAAGGAATATCATAAGAATTTTTTTAGAGGCGAAAGTTGTTGTTCGTTGATGACCTAAAAGAATGTTAGGTGAACCTTTTGTTTCTCAATAGTACTTAACCATCTTGTCTCGTAAAATCGCGATATTAATTTACATTAATGCCCATCTAAAGGAATACACACAAACTGGCTTTATTGAATGTGGTAGCTATAAATATTGCAAATACGCAAAAATGAATGTACCTACTATTAACTAGTGCCTTCAAGAAAGAAGTGATACATTCAAACACGCACGGGCACACAAAAATTAACATAAATGTTAGTATTTAAACACAAACCTTTACCGAGGTCTCCCGATTACTTACGATTATTAGGCGCTACACGTTATTGATATAGTTACGCATCCTATCATTATCTTAAATACATGAGACCGGCTTATGCAAAACACAGCGATCTTTTGACGAGCGCGATTAAAAACTCAAGGACACCAACCTGACGGTATAACCTTTGTTATTTCACAATATTATCTAAAAAAAAAAAATATTAAATCGTTTTCATATGATTAAAACGTTATTCAAGTCAAAATAATTATATTAATAGAGTAAAATTACAGTTTATTCCCAACTGACATCATAAAAAATTACTTATAATCTAGCTTTGAATGTGAATGACATTCTGATGTTGGTAAATACGAATAGTTAATGTACAATAAGCGGATCGTAAAGTATATCTACAGACTGCCCCCGAGTAGAACTATGGAGGAGAAACTCTAATTGCAGAGACAGAGGCCTAGTTTTTTTAAGTAATTATGAGCCTACCCGCTAGGTAGTAGCTTTCATAATATATTGCCAACATAGCTACACTGATTGTGAGAAGTAATGCATTAGCTATTATCAGGCAAACAAACAAGTACAATTAATTCACTTTTATTTTGGTAGCCACATATTTTGTAGTGTGGCATACCAGAAATTTTTGAATCTCCTACTCATTTATATAGAACATTATTTTTTTATTAACAAACAGCACCAAGAGTTTTTTTTGCACAGATTAAATCACTTTCACAAAGCAATTAGTCGTCAAGTAGGTAAATTAACATTGGATTTGAACCTCTAACCCAAGTTTTTATTGCTAGTAGTTGTGGACCCACCCAAAAGATAGCGTCACATGTCGCGCGAAACATGTTTTCAGCTTCCACTGTGAGAGTCGCACTTCTACATACCCCTCCTTGTTCTATGAGTAAAACTGTCAAGAGTGGGTGTCATGGCGGGCGTAGCTGGTACGTTGTTGAGGTTATGTAATCCCGTATCACTTTGTTCTTCCACGTTTCAATGCAATTAGTGTTTAATATTTTACTTTCGGGTGAATTTTAATTACTACTAATTGAAGGAATTGTTGAAGTGTTGGTTACAAACGAATGCAAGAGTCACTGTTCGACAACACGTGACGGGGAAGGTTCCAGGCCGATGCCAGCCTCGTGCGCCGGAGACAAGAATCACGCACGCGATGTGTCGCTGTCGTCGCCAGCCAAGGACACATCCGCGGCACGCGACACGCCCTTCCGTCACCGCTGTCCCGCTGCTTTCATCGCATCCTGTCAGTCGGGGACGCACCACAACGCCGAAATACCACAACGCCGAAATGCCAAATTGACCACAACGCCGACAGCTAGAAAACTGCTGTGTACTACAACGCCGAATTACCACAACGCCGAAATACACTAACGCCGAAAAATGTCATTGCAGGACTGTCACAAAGGTTAGGTTAGGTTAGACTAGGTTAGGTTAGACTAGGTTAGGTTAGACTAGGTTAGGTTAGACTAGGTTAGGTTAGACTAGGTTAGGTTAGACTAGGTTAGGTTAGACTAGGTTAGGTTAGACTAGGTTAGGTTAGACTAGGTTAGGTTAGACTAGGTTAGGTTAGGCTAGGTTAGGTTAGGCTAGGCTAGGATAGGCTAGGTTAAGTTAGGTTAGGTTATATTACGCTAGGTTAGGTTAGGTAAGGTTAGGTTTGATTGTGGTATTTCGGCGTTAAGGTACATTTAAGAAACACACATAAATTCATTCAGTTGTTATTTCGGCATTGTGGAACACAGCAATTTTCTAGCTGTCGGCTTTGTGGTCAGTTTTTACATTCGGCGTTATGGTATTTCGGCGTTGTGGTAACGACCCCTGTTAAGATGGACTCCCAATCATCCGTTTCATCCGTCCGTCACCCGTCCGTCCGTCAATCACGTGACCTGCAGCCAATCAGATGGCCCATAAAATTCCATCCGTCCGTCCATCAAAACCTTGCCAAGCTTTAGCTTTTGACGGACCAACGGATGGTCCACCGCCTTGTTAAGTCGATCGTCTTCAATTTAACTTTCCGAAAACAGTGTTAGATTTTTTTTAATTTGCAATATATAGAAGGCTGTGTCGTATTGACCGATTATTATTGTCATAATAACGGTAAAGATTGCTTATGAGAATGAGCTTTTCGGAAGAAATGCTGATAAATTACGTCCGGGAAAGGGAGCATTTGTAGAATATATATAGCAAACCCTATCGGGATAAGCAACTGAGGGAAAAAGCCTGGATAGAAATAGCTTCTTTCTATTTCCTTTGACGCAGTAATAAAAGAAGCATAATTTAATTTATTGCTGGCATGACTAATGTTATTTTTAAGACGGCACCCGTTTAATCCACTTGTCAAAGCACGGTTCCCGCCTGTCAACTTATTATCACAATCATAAAAACAAAAGTTAATCATCCCAAGTAAATTATTTTCACCAAAAGTTTATCTACACTTGAGAAAGTATGTGGCGGAAAGTTGTAGCACTGATATTTTAGAATAGTGACGGATGGACGGATGGCGGATGGTTGAGAGTCGGCAATAATTCCCGAGAGAAATAACGGACCGAAATTGACGGACGGACGGGTGACGGACGGATGAAACGGATGATTGGGAGTCCAGCTATAGTCCTTACTGCGCAGTCCATGCCTCGATGCTCTGACAAAAAGTAACGACGACTATAACAAATCATTTGTACCAGATGGAAGATATTTTGAGGTAAAAATTCATGTAAGTTGGCAGTACATTACCAAAATGTTTTTGGCGATATATAGTACATTACATTCTTTGAATGATTCTTGAAATGTGAAAGATTTATTAAAAACATTCTTAATGGAAATATCTCACTGATGGTTTCCACTGTATGTCATAGAGAAACCACGAGAATGGACAAGAAAGGTGAATACACAATCATACAGAAAAACAAGCAAAATTCAGCCGATGTCAAATTTAAAATGAATAAAAAGCACAGAGAATTACTTTAAAAGAATAAGTTAGAAAGATTTGATTCCTTGCTTATCTTTATTGTCAATTATTGTGGTTTCTCTAGTACACGAAGTGAAAGCCAGCATTGCGTGTGTCCTTAACAAATGTTTTAGATAATATATTACGTTATCTGCATTCTGTACTAAATGCAATGAAACACACATGTGCGAAACTTAAATCACTTGTGATCCACGCGTGAATACAAGACGCCAGGCACACGTTGTGTAAGTTTTAACATAGGCTACTGAAAAAGACACTCAATTTTTTAACAGGAGAAACTATATGAAGCTTTCAAACATTCTCAGCCAACTGTAAAAATACCGTAGTATTCACTTACACAAGTTATTTCGTGTTATGAAAAATGTGTAGAAAGTAAGTTTTGAAGAAATCTTTTCTTTTAGGCAAATTATAAAAACAATTATGAGAGTGAATGTTTTAAGATGCGCGCGCACCATGCATCTAATGAAATTTTCACAGGTTGAAAAAATGTGACATTCAGATAAAAATTATATATGTGCTTTAAATCATATACTTTATTGAATGATATTGAATACTGATCCATATTATTAAAAAAAAATACTTATTTTGAATATTAGTGATAGAAGTGTTTATAAACTCTTTCAAGAGTATTTATATAAGTGCGGTTAGGTTATTTTTTTTAGGCGTGTTATGATAAAATGATGAAAATGAATTTTTACGATGCGCGCGCAGCAGGTAACAAATATTGACAGGATGAAGGAAGAGTACATGTAAATAGAAATTATGGATATGATTTTAAATCTTATACTTTAGTGTTTGATATTGCATAGGTACTGGTACATACAATTAAAAACATTTGTGTATTGTGAATGTAAGTGATGTAAATTGTGGTCATAAACTTTTCCAAGTGAATTTTGAAGTGTATTTACGTAAGTGAGGTTAGGTTCCCGTATGTATAACGATGTCAGATTGCTTGCAAATTTTCTTTGTCGCTGGTTGGGAGTGTCTGTGGAAGAGTTAGAAATTTTCTGGCTGTTATAATCGGAGTGTTTGTGAGGTATGTTCCCGTATGTATAATTTATTTGCATTATAAAATATTACAGTATTATCAAATAAATATTTAAAATAAACGTTTATTTATTTTCTTTAATAATTAAAATTTATCTTAATTATTGTACTAAATTAAATATGCTAATTAGTTTTAACACACGTGTTTATATTGAAATTGAATACTGGGTAGGTATTTTTTTAATTTTTTTTATTAGTTTGAATGTTTACTTTACCTCATGTATTTAAAATATCTCTCAAGTCCTTTCATTATTTTAGTTCTATTAATTATTTGCATGCAGAATTAAAGTTAGTTTTATATCACGCCAAGTAAGTATGCCTTCTACGGAACATTCTACAATGACACGTAAACGGGGACGGATCTGACGTAACAGAGTCTACAATAGCACGCATCTGAAGACGAACCCATACGGATTAGCTCGGCAATGCTGAAGATCTTCCGTTTACGTTTCTGCGTGCGACCAATAGGAGCTTAATACTTGGTTCCGGTGGTAGCCATGTTTGTTTACTTTCTAAATACGTTAATAATTGTTGCAAGTACAAGAATAACAGTGTTCTATTTTGACTTTGTGGTTTAGGTATATTTATTATATGTGTAAAGTAGACATTTAAATAATGAAATGTTCCGGGAAATCCGTCTCCGTTTACGTGGCCCGTCTCCGTTTAAGTTTCATTGTAGAACGGGCCTAACGCGCGTACATAAGTACACGCACCCATTTGTTTATATCTTAAGAATTGGTTGGCCGGAAACTATTTTCAAAGATCTTTTTTTTTGACGTGACAACGTCTAATAAATCGATGAACGCCGGCTGCACGCACGTAAAAGTGTCCCGTAACGCACATTGTCCCTTTACGCTGTGTCCCGTTACGCTCATTGTACGCTTGCGCCGCATCTATCTCTCTTCCACTCCATTGGAACAACCATCGATTTGACTTTTTCGAGGCACATTAAACTTGAAACACTCCCTTTCGTTTCCTACTTTTCCTATCATCGTCCTATCCTTAACAGAATAACACAGATTGGATGAAGTTAAATAGCAAACATGTATAAAAGTTATAGTTAAAATAATCTCTTCGTTAAAGTAATAAACATATCTGAATTAATGAGTGAAAATAAAAGTAAACTTATCAATTAAATTGTAGATTTCATTTCACTTCTTCTTTGTATCCATACAAAATAGTGATAATTCAATAAAAATGATTCAATTTTATTCATAAAAGTATGCAATCATTTCATCAATGTTTTGTTATGACGTTGTCACGTTAAACTATCGTCCGTAAACCGACTTTACAGACAACCAATTTTTTTTTTTTTACAAAACCTTAAGTGACAATTTGTATTCCTCAGAAATGCCCCAGGTATACACGTTCGCCAACTAGAAGTTAGGGTCTTGTGGACAGAGTTTGGAACAGATGAACCGTATCTCGGGCTGTAGGCCCGTTCTGCAATGATACGGAAATGGGGCGTTTGTTGCTTCCATAATGCACGGAAACTTAAAAATGGCAACCAACGAGATTGCACTTCAAGGTTGCTAAATATTAATTTATAATTATATTATGCTTCAATACCATAGCACAGGCAGAATTTACATACGTAATAAAAATAAACCTCGAAATCAAAATAGAACACTAAATATTCTTGTACTTGCAACAATTATTAAAGTATTTAGAACTCGAACAAACATGGCGACCACCGCAGCCAAGTACTCGGCTCATATTGGTCGTACGGAACAACGCTCTGTTTACGTGTCATTGTAGAACGGGCCTTCGATCGAGCTTATAAACTACGTAACAACGCAACACGCAAACGCAAGAAAATCGCAGTCGTTTATAAAGCACGCAAGTTGCAATACCCTATAATTTAAAATTGTAAAAGTGTAGAAAACAGATTGTACCCAAGGCTTCTTTTGATGATTCATTTTTATCACGAAAACAAAAGCACCGGATAATTTTATTTAAAAGCGTTACTTTCTTTAACTGTGTGAAAGTTTAACAAGTATAAACATGTTATGTATATAATATGATGAACAATGTGGGTTTCTATGCACATAACGTCTGCATCTTCAAAAGTTTTCGGAACACTTCTCTTCAAATATGGCTGTCGGAAACGCAAGCCAAAACGCAAGGAAGGTGGAAGTTGATCGATACTTACGTTGAGTTACTGCACCTTGCGTAGTTTATCAACCGGTAGTTTATCAGTGTGGTTGCTGAACACTTGTTCGTAAACCAGACCTTACGGCGGTCCTTACAGTCTCGGTCACAGGAGACCATGCTAGATTCCACACATCTGGGAAAAGCAGAAAGGAGTAAGAAGTAATTGAGTAAACTTTATATGAATTCACTGAGGTGTATGGTTGATAATGAATTAGATATATATGTAATCTACTTCCATAACAACGTAAAAGTGTTTCACAAATTTCCAAAAAAATTGTTTTCAATAAGGTGAAAAAAGTTTTGATTTCGTTTAGTCTACGATAATAATAAAATATAATTGACCTTAAACCTGGAAATGTATAAGTTGGGATCATCTAAATTTAAAAAAAAATTTGCTCGTGTACCATTTTTCTAAACGCTTTCTTATTGATTGGAAAGGAGTGATTTTATTAAAAAAAGAAATTTATTTCAGAAACACCAAAAGAGGAAGTAAAAGGAAGAAGGGGATTGTCTGTAAAGTCGTTTACGGACGATAATTTTACGTGATAACGTCATAAGCAAACGTTGATGAAAAATTGCATACTTTTTAATTTTCATATAATATTTACAGTTTTTGCAAATTTAATTTAAATAATTTTTAAAATATAATCACGTACAACTAGTTAAAAAGTCCGCCTTAACCTGTTTGATATTATATAGAAGAAATTCTCACACGGTGGTTGGCCGGTTCTTGCACGCTCGGCACAGGCGGAACGTGACAATGAGTCATGCTTTTTCGAGCGTGCAGCCGGCGTTCATCGATTTATAACACGTTTTCACGTCAAAAAAAAAAACAGTCCTGTATAAAACTCTTGTTTTTACAGGTTGAGCCGCTTTCTTCTCTTCTGCTATACAAACATTCACACCCATGGGTGTAACAGAAGGTGTAGCAGAAATTGGGCTTTACTGACGTGAAGTGTGTCTGGCGCGTAGAGGCGAAGAAGAGTGTGAAGAACCTGCAGGTGTCGCCCTTATGTAGCTCGCGCGCCTGGCCAGGCGGCCATATTTAAGCTCACGCGCGTTCGTGCGTGACGTAAAACCTATCTTTACCTTAACTTTTTTTTATTTTATCTCGCAGGATGTGTCGCCTGAGGGATTTCTTGTTCCCAGCGGAGCGCGGCGAGGCCCTAATGCGGACCTTGGGCCGTTACTTAGGAACCCCCAGGAATACCAGGCCTTATCGCTAATCGCCGTTCATTTAATCACGCTCGCCTTTCCTCCAGAAAAAAAACGCCTCACCGTGGACACATCCTCCTCGAGTTATGCCCGAGAGAAATTTATGCCTTCGTAACCTCAGTTCGTGTCGAGGCTCCATTAATTAATTGGAGCGCAGAGGCCTCGGGGCAGCGGAAATAGAGTCACGGGAACACGTTCATGGAATATTTACTCTGAAAATGGCTTTCGCTCTCTCCCGCCAGCCGGCGCTGCGTTCGCCCGCTCACCCTTCATTTATTATTCATCTGGTAAAAAGGGGCTTGTAGCGCCACATCGCATGTCTGGCCCAGGTTAGGGGAGGAGGCAGGTTCCATTAGTGGATTGGCTCGGCCCTAGGATAACAGCAGGTACGGAGACTGCGCTGTGTGCGCTCTCTGCGCTGCGCCGGGCTCCGAGCTCCTCCGGAAACACCCGAAGCCCGAGGCGCCTCGGGCCGGCGCTCGCAACTCGACGAAAACATAAATGATGGATGCTTGACCGCCACGCGCGTTAGAAGGGAAACTTCACATCCTTATTGTAGTTCTACGTCAGCTAACTTCAATGTTGGAGGGGAACTATTGCACGGGAAAATGGCTTCCAAATATTCTACATAAAAATATTTGGAAAGATAACCTAAAATACGTTTTAAATCATGTCACACTATCAAAGTTATTTTTGACGTAACAACATCTAATAAATCGATGAACGCCGGCTGCACGCACGAAAAAGTGTCCCGTAACGCACATTGTCCCACTACAATGTGTCCCGTTACGCTCATTGTACGCTTGCGCCGCATCTCTCTTCCACTCGATTGGAACAACCATCGATTTGACTTTTCAATCATGTTTTCGTCGTTTGAATGATTTATATTATGATATTAAACGATCGTCCACCGATTTTCAGCACAATCGGTACGGTTATTTAAAAGTAATGTTGAATTTTCAAATACGTTTTTGTACGAACAATGGTGTTTTGCAGTTACACACAATAATTCAAATTACACCCGGGATATTTTGCATAATGTTTTAACAAATATTGTAACACATTATAAATAAGTTTGGTGTATTTGGGATGCGTATTTGTTATAAAATCGTATTATAAAAACGAAATAATATTATTTCCCTACAGTGCTGTTATCTACGGTGACGGACGCGAACCGAACGAATCGTGCTATCTAGCCGCTTCCGCGGCAACCATGAACTCGCTAATACATATTTTCCTTTGTTTATCGTGAGAGGCGTTATTATTAATGAATTATAAATAATATTTCGTGCCCGGGGACACAATTGCATATCATTTTGAGCACTGGAAGACATAAAAACGTAAAATATTCTCGACGAATTTTAATCTGTGGTTTTCATTGCTTATTACAACAACAATTTCGGCAATAAAGGTTAATTATTCTTGCATTTTAAAAAACTGATTACTAGTATAATTTCAAGTATTTATTCTTTTATTATTAAAAAAAAAGTAGCATCTGTTGGCGAGTGCAGTAATAATAGGTTATGTTCCAATTAACTAAAAAATTATGGTGATTCATAAAATTGATGATAGATATTTGACTACAGTTTTTTATATGAAAACTTTTTCATAATTATATTTAAACTTTATAGATAAACGCCAGTTTTTAAATTTAACTACAAGTCATCTACACGTGAACTGTTTCGTCGACTGTTTATAAAGTGAAGTGAAAAGTTAATGTGGTTTTCATTGCTTATTACAACAACAATTTCGGCAATAAAGGTTAATTATTCTTGCATTTTAAAAATCTGATTACTATTATAATTTCAAGTATTTATTCTTTTATTATTAAAATAAAAATGATTCAATTTTATTCATAAAGGTATGCAATCAGTTCATCAATGTTTTGTTAAGACGTTGTCACGTTAAAGTATCGTCCGTAAACCGAATTTACAGACAGTCAATTTTTTTTTGTTTCTGAGTTATCTCCAAATTTCGTTATTTTTTTCTCAATTTTGAAATTAAATAATGCATCACAGTGTTAGACGGAATATTTTTAGCTTCTTATTATGTTTAAGCATTTTTAAATATTTTGAACATAAATAAATTTAAATCACCATAATATTCGTTACAAAATGAAATAACCTTTTAGAAATTTTCTAGAAGTTGTAAGAGACATAATTTAATTTTTACATGTAAAATGTTTTCGCATGCGACATTCATATTAACATTATTTTAGTTATTTAACTTTTTTTAACCTCTTTAATCTGCCATGTGCTCTTCGCAATTTTAAAGAATCGTTGATATGGAAACCGACGTCATTTCCGTTTTCTCTGGGCACGATTTCGATTGCCGACCGCATCCAACATCCAACTTATTTTATAACCCGTCCTATATGCAAAATATTTGAATGAAAATAAAGCCATACAACTTGTTTAACAAACCTGGCTGCAATAGTGACGTTTCCGCTGACGTCATAATCCTCAAACTTGGACACAACATATTGGAAAGTGTTGGAAGCGAAAGTTTGACAGTGTGACTGGGCCCTAACGGCTCTTCTGCTGCCATCTTTTATTTTCGGCAAGTATCTTGATACGCTATAGCCAAAGTCAGGGGCGTAACAACAGGGGGGGGGGGAAGGGTATTTTGCCCCCCCTCTGAAACAATGAAGTGGGGGCAAACGGGGGCAAAATAAGTGCTGTGTAATCAATTTTTAGATAGTAAAACTGCTTAAATGGCACCATTTTCCACCCGCTTCAATAGGGGGCATCGATGATTCTTTATAAAAAGGTATATTGCCCCCCCCCCCTTTTGGAAATTTAGTTGTTGCGCCCCTGACCAAAATATTATACATAAGTTTGCAATTCGAGGGGCTTAAGTGCTTATGATGGAAAATAAGAAATTACAAGTTGTGTGTAATTTACGTATTTTAAAATTTATATGAACGAAAAAATTCTGTTTATATTGGTGTAATGAGGCTTGAGAATAATGTGTGTAGCGTGCCACAAGAACTTGACCCTCACAATTTCTCTATGCCGCCATAGAAGTGCAAGTGGAACAAACATGGCGCCAAAGTCAATGCAGTTAAACCACTCTCTTCATGATCGTTACATTTTCCGCAACGTTCTGAGCGTTAGGCATTTCTGTAACAAACGGTTTTAATTTAAAAAAATGTTCACCGATGACAATATGGATGATGCGGATGCAAAATCACATATACCCAAGTCACAATCCACAAATTACAATGAGTTTTGTGATTACGCCAACAAATTGGTTGTAATGTGAAATAAGTGGTATGGATATTTCTTATAATTAAAAATACTTCACCGCAGAAATCATTGAATTGTTTTCCAGTAAATAACATTTTTTTGATGATGTTATAATTTTAAGAAGTAGGTAAAAATGTCCAAAAACCAAGTTAGTCAATAGTTCCATCGCCACCATAAAAGTTCTAAGACGCCAGTCACTTAAAATAAATAAGATTTCACAATACAATACTTACTTCTAATTATTTAAAAAGAATTTTATTGATGGTGACAAAAAGGCCATTTTGGCCATCGCAGTCAAGGTATCAGGAAGCAAAGAATGCGTGGCAATAATACTGTTACGACCTATGTGGGGAGAACTGGGTTTGTAAAGAATAACCCAATTGAGTTTCATTACAGTTTTATTAATTAATAATATTTACATTACTAATAAATAATTATACTTGAAAATTTCCGATCACAAGTCACTGGCACTAAAAATGTTTATTATCAAGTCACACTTTGTTCGTCCAGTTCCGCAGTTCGCAGTCCTCACTGGAGCTAGGCTCAACAGTGATTCGCCCCTTACTTCGCGCCTGTCCACACACACAGTCTCGGGCCAATCTCAGGGGGAAGGTCTCTCACCCTCTTCGCCTATGTTGCACTTCCCTTCCCTCGCGGAACTCTCCGAACTCTCGGAACTCGCTCAGAACTCCCGCGGAGGCCGGCGTCGTTGCTTCTCGAACCGACGAGAGCGGCCGTGACGAGTCACGTCATCCCGGAACAAACCCAACGCCCAAAAACCTCGAGAAAATGGGTGTTTATTATCGCCACTTCGCGCAGTGGCCCGTGGAATTATCAAGGCCACTCAGCGACAGATAACAGCACCGAGGAATGACAATGCGTGGGGATCGGATGGGGGAGGGGTGTATCGAAGACCCTGGTTATCCGGCCAGGCATGCGTGGCATGCCTTACGTCAGTGGAGGGCACGTTACACAGCGCATGACGCCAGTGGCCTGGCAGGGCCGCCAGCCATCTCCGAACCTGGCACGTGTCGCGGTCCTGTTTGCGTTCGTAACAATACCATGATCTCCTGTTGGCCGGTCGTCTACTTGGGAGGTGGGTAGGGAGGAAGATAAAATAAAGATAATCTGTTGACGACATGCAATACCATATAAAATAAAATGCAAATACCTTACAGAATGTTCGTTTGAATCCATATGTCCCAAACATTGGAAGATTTTTTGTAATATGTGATAAGAGCATGAAAAAACGAAATATTTAGATATGTTCCTGAAATTGAAATTAAATTAAGTCAGAAAGCAAATATGTACGAATAACATAACTTTAGAAATATAAGTCGAAACTCAGTCATTTTAAAAAACGACACACATGTTAGTGACATCTGCCGAGAAAAGTAGAGACTGACAGGAAACTTCAAATGACCAGAGACGCACCTAAAGCAATATAATAATCTATGGAAATTGATTGAGCATAACTTCTCTTGGACATAAGGTCGTTAGATATAACGAGAAGAGTTAAGATGTTAAAGGTGCATTGACGGAATGAACTGGTGGGGAAAACGGGAGTTTCCCGAGAAAACCCACCAGCCATGGCAACGTCCGCCATGTTTCCGACTTTCGAAAATTGCGGGTTTATTTTCCTGACCACTCAACCACACGCTACACATTGAAGCAAGTGCCATGAATCCAGGATTCGGCAAACAAGTGACTGCAGGAATATTGTCCTTTGCGCAACCAGTGAGTTACAACATGTCACTGTATGCACATTACAAGATACCTGTTCGCATGGGCCTAGGTATTCTCACTGAGGGACCCTCCTGCGCTCGCTAAAGACTGACTGTGAAACGGGGTTGATGAACATAAACATAAAAATTATTTTTTTATAGAAAACTTTTCTTATATACTTCTGGATACTTACGCTGATTGCATGCGTATAGGCCAAAATATGGGAATTATACACCATAGAAGCACCCTATCCAGAGATAACTTAAGTCAACTCTCTGAGAATTTCAGTTGCGAATCCTACAGTTTTGCGTCCTTGTCTCTTCATGACAATCCCTCTACCTTGCATGCTTGCACGTCATAGAATTCACTGTTCACTGCGCCAGCCATCTGACTGAGATAACGGAGTGTGTCATCACAAGATGAACCGTGTGTGTACACTTTAAGAAGTCACAGTCAATTAACAGAGATTTCGACGAAGAATGCACCTCTATAAACACCGAATTATTCGTGATTACAAACTGTATCTTCGTAGAAAATAAAGCGGATACTGAAACTCGAGTATTCTGTTTAATTGTAAACAGGGTAAACACAAATGGAAGAAAGAAGAACGTTTTGGCTGTAGGCTTAACATGTGAATGTTATTATTTGGTATTTGATTTCATGTTGAAAATATGTAAACTCAAGACATATAAACTTCAGATGATGAGTGAAAATTTTCGAAGATAATTGTAAAATTTGTAAAACGCGAACTTCGTCAATTTAAGCTGAACTTTTAGACGTGATAACGTCTTATAAATCGATGAACGCCGGCTGCACGCACGAAAAGTTGTCACGTTCCGCCTGAGCCGAGCGTGCAAGAACCTGCCAACCACCGTGCGAGAAAATCTTCTATAATATCCAAAAGGTTAAGGCGGGCTTTTTATTAAAATTAAATGTGCAAAAACTGTAAATAATATTTGAAAATTAAAAAGTATACAATTTTTCATCAATGTTTTCTTATGACGTTATCACGTAAAATTATCACCCGTAAACCGACTTAACAGACAACCCCCTTTTTTTTTTATGTCGATTGTTTGTGTCAGTATCTTACGTCCTGGTTTGGTGTTTCTGAAATATTTTTTTTTTTTTTTTAAATAAAATCACACCTCCTTTCCACTCAATAAGGAAGCGTTTAGAAAAATGGTACAAGAGCAATTTTTTTTTTTTAAATTTAGATGATCCCAACTTATACATTTCCAGGTTTAAGGTCAATTATATTTTATTATTATCGTAGACTAAACAAAATCAAAAATTTTTCACCTCATTAAAAACCATTTTTTTTTTTTTTTTTTTTTTTTTTTGGAAATTTATGAAACACTTTTATCATTGTTTTGGAAGCAGATTACATATATATCTTATTCATTATCCACCATACATCTAAGTGAATTCATATAAACTTAACGCACTTATTTCTTACTCCTTTCTTCTTTTCCCAGATGTGTGTAATCCGTCCGTAATCCGACTTTACAGACAACCCCCCCTTTTTTAAACAGTGAATGGCCATGTGTGCATGCCATGCTCAAGGCGCTTGTTGTTCTGTATGCTTATGTTATATCGTGAGTAGGGATGATCGCAAGCACGTGCTCGAAGAGCGAAGGGAAAGCTCACGACCACACCGACAAGGCTACGAAGCACATCTGGCCCCAGCAGGAACCTGCCTCGCGGGCGACCGCAGTTTCACGAGCATATAGGTCGAGGCGGAGTCGTGGCCTGACCGCTGGCCTCTGTTCAAGGTCACCCGGGTTCAAACACTGGAATGTGCGGACCCGGATGTTTCACGAGCGTAAACATGTTCGACGTCACTTGGTCCATGTACGTGTACAGAATACTTCCGGCTCCCAGGGGCAATACAGGTCCAATGGTTCAATTCCCGCCAGTGGGAAACAATGTGACGTCACTTGGTCCAGTGGCATTTACAGGTTACTTCCGGCTCCCAGGGGCAATACTGATCCAGTGGTTCGATTCCTGTCAGTGGGAAACAATGTAACCCCACTTGGTCCATTGGCGTGTACAGAATACTTCCGGCTCCCAGGGGCAATACAGGTCCAGTGGTTCAATTCCCGCCAGTGGGAAACAATGTGACGTCACTTGGTCCAGTGGCATTTACAGGTTACTTCCGGCTCCCAGGGGCAATACTGGTCCAGTGGTTCAATTCCCGTCAGTGGGAAACAATGTAACCCCACTTGGTCCATTGGCGTGTATAGAATACTTCCGGCTCCCAGGGGCAATACTGGTCCAGTGGTTCAATTCCCGTGGTAAACAATGTGACGTCACTTGGTTCACTGACATTTACAGGTTACTTCCGGCTCCCAGGGGCAATACAGGTCCAATGGTTCGATTCCCGCCAGTGGGAAACAATGTGACGTCACTTGGTCCAGTGGCATTTACAGGTTACTTCCGGCTCCCAGGGGCAATACTGGTCCAGTGGTTCCATTCATGTCAGTGGGAAACAATGTGACCCCACTTGGTCCATTGGCGTGTACAGAATACTTCCGGCTCCCAGGGTCAATACTGGTCCAGTGGTTCAATTCCCGTCAGTGGGAATCAATGTGACGTCACTTGGTCCAGTGGCATTTACAGGTTACTTCCGGCTCCCAGGGGCAATACTGGTCCAGTGGTTCCATTCATGTCAGTGGGAAACAATGTGACCCCACTTGGTCCATTGGCGTGTACAGAATACTTCCGGCTCCCAGGGTCAATACTGGTCCAGTGGTTCAATTCCCGTCAGTGGGAAACAATGTGACGTCACTTGGTCCAGTGGCATTTACAGGTTACTTCCGGCTCCCAGGGGCAATACTGGTCCAGTGGTTCAATTCCCATCAGTGGGAAACAATGTGACGTCACTTCGTCCAGTGGAATTTACAGGTTACTTCCGGCTCCCAGGGGCAATACTGGTCCAGTGGTTCCATTCATGTCAGTGGGAAACAATGTGACCCCACTTGGTCCATTGGCGTGTACAGAATACTTCCGGCTCCCAGGGTCAATACTGGTCCAGTGGTTCAATTCCCGTCAGTGGGAAACAATGTGACGTCATTTGGTCCAGTGGCATTTACAGGTTACTTCCGGCTCCCAGGGTCAATACTGGTCCAGTGGTTCGATTCCCGCCAGTGGGAAACAATGTGACGTCACTTGGTCCAGTGGCATTTACAGGTTACTTCCGGCTCCCAGGGGCAATACTGGTCCAGTGGTTCCATTCATGTCAGTGGGAAACAATGTGACCCCACTTGGTCCATTGGCGTGTACAGAATACTTCCGGCTCCCAGGGTCAATACTGGTCCAGTGGTTCAATTCCCGTCAGTGGGAAACAATGTGACGTCACTTGGTCCAGTGGCATTTACAGGTTACTTCCGGCTCCCAGGGGCAATACTGGTCCAGTGGTTCCATTCATGTCAGTGGGAAACAATGTGACCCCACTTGGTCCATTGGCGTGTACAGAATACTTCCGGCTCCCAGGGTCAATACTGGTCCAGTGGTTCAATTCCCGTCAGTGGGAATCAATGTGACGTCACTTGGTCCAGTGGCATTTACAGGTTACTTCCGGCTTCCAGGGGCAATACTGGTCCAGTGGTTCCATTCATGTCAGTGGGAAACAATGTGACCCCACTTGGTCCATTGGCGTGTACAGAATACTTCCGGCTCCCAGGGTCAATACTGGTCCAGTGGTTCAATTCCCGTCAGTGGGAAACAATGTGACGTCACTTGGTACAGTGGCATTTACAGGTTACTTCCAGCTCCCAGGGGCAATACTGGTCCAGTGGTTCCATTCATGTCAGTGGGAAACAATGTGACCCCACTTGGTCCATTGGCGTGTACAGAATACTTCCGGCTCCCAGGGGCAATACAGGTCCAATGGTTCAATTCCCGTCAGTGGGAAACAATGTGACGTCACTTAGTCCAGGGGTGTTTTCAGGATACTTCCTGCTTCCAGGAACCATACAGTTGTAGTAATGCGATACCCATCTAGTGGGAAACATTGCAGGAGTTTCAGTGAGCTTGTGGGTTTCCTCAGGGTACTCTTGTTTCTCGCACACATCTATTTTACATTTTATCACCCTGTCATTGACATAATAAAGGCATTTAGGTTTGACCATGCATGCCATGGTGGTTATTTCTTTTTCCTGTCTTCTCTGTTCTTGAAGGACTATAATGGTTAATAATCACTATGGATATATGTTTTGCTGCTGTTTTTTTTTAAATTTATTTCTAAGAGTGACAAAAAATTCATTTAAAAAATTCATTATTATAATTATTTGCGGGACATTTAACAGCTTGCCAAAAACAGCTGGCTAATAGCAGGTAACAAAATTCGGGAAGAAACACAAATTGCGATATAGCTATCGTGATTAATCTGTAAGAATAGCCCTAAAACCAAAGAAATGCCATAAACTTATATGACCAAAAGGGCGTGTCCGAATGGGCCTACGCCATAACCATAACATAATCATTTTTTTCTTTCAGTTTCCCCAGCGGATATACCTGCTCTCACTTATCTTGGGCCGCAGCGAGGAAAATCCGCGTCTATTCAGAAAGTACTGGGACTCGCATTCTGAACGACCCAATTCGAATGCCTCTACATTAATTCTGATTTCCGTTTTCCATTTTTCTCAAAATATCACCGGGAAAATGCTGGGAAAGTTCCTTCTGCTTACTATAAGCCATGGCCCATGGCAAGAGACCTGCAAAATTCGCGGTTTCGATGGACTTCAGGATAAACTGCACATACCCCCGTACACTCGGGCAAATAACGCAAGTTCATTGGCTGCCGACTTGTAAGTCGTCTCAGCTGGTTTGTCTGTGATTCGATCCTTCTTTGGTTGAGGGTTTATAACTGGTTGAGATTCGTCCAGATGAACAGTAAGCAAATAGAAAAATTATCTAAGAGGTATATGTGTTTGAATTCTAGCCTATCACCGAATGAATCCGCGAATTTTGCAGGTCTTTAGCCATGGCCTATTCCTGTCCAACATACTTCAAATAAGATCTGTAATGACATTTTTGAGGACGAGACGTTAAATAAAAATGTAGATCCTCATCTTGTAATATTAAAAGAGAGAAATTTTCTGACTGTAGATGTTATTTTGTTAAAATATCCCGTATAGTTTTATTTATAGTAATTTAATGATTAATAATGACCACATTTCCCAGATTATCTCTACTTCTATTCATTAAAAAATGATCACATTTTATACTTTATATACAATTCGATAGCGCGAGTAATACAAATTCCAATATAATTCCTAGCATAAATCATATATTATTGGTAATTTTAAAAAAAAAATTTAATGACTTCCTTGCATCTCCGTTATTTTCTTATTAAACAGCTTCCGGGATTGTTGGAATACTAGAAGAACTTGAAATTACTGTTGGCACATGTCAGGACAGCAGCTAGATGACTTCCTATCAAACATGACAAGGTTAGTAACAAAGAATTCCACCTTTAAACCAGGAAGTTAGCCTGATACAGGATAGTTGCACATTGCAGAAGTTGCTTTGTGACTCGCATTAAACTATGAAAGGGGGGGGGGGGGGGTAACAAAAAACACTTGCTCGCCATAATTTTACCCGTAACGAATCCCCGGTAAGGTCCAGTACAGAGCACGCCACTCTCCCGTGATGGGATCGTCATCAGCAGATCGCCGACTACCCCGCGACTCGCCAGTAGCGCTCGCCCATTGTTACTCACACTGCTCTCCCGTGGTGTGATCGTCATCAGCAGCTCGCCGACTACCCCGCGACTTTCCGGAGCGCTCGCCCATGGTTACTCACACTGCTCTCCCGTGATGGGATCGTCATCAGCAGTTCGCCGACTACCCCACGACTCGCCAGTAGCGCTCGCCCATGGTTACTCACACTGCTCTCCCGTGATGGGATCGTCATCAGCAGTTCGCCGACTACCCCACGACTCGCCGGCAGCGCTCGCCCATGGTTACTCACACTGCTCTCCCGTGATGGGATCGTCATCAGCAGCTCGCCGACTACCCCGCGACTCGCCAGTAGCGCTAGCCCATGGTTACTCAAACTGCTCTCCCGTGGTGGGATCGTCATCAGCAGCTCGCCGACTACCCCGCGACTCGCCGGCAGCGCTCGCCCATGGATACTCACACTGCTCTCCCGTGATGGGATCGTCATCAGCAGCTCGCCGACTACCCCGCGACTCGCCAGTAGCGCTCGCCCATGGTTACTCACACTGCTCTCCCGTGATAGGATCGTCATCAGCAGCTCGCCGACTACCCCGCGACTCGCCAGTAGCGCTCGCCCATGGTTACGCACACTGCTCTCTCGTGATGGGATCGTCATCAGCAGCTGACCGACTACCCCGCGACTCTCCGGCAGCGCTCGCCCATGGTTACTCACACTGCACTCCCGTGATGGGATCGTCATCAGCTGTTCGCCGACTACCCCGCGACTCGCCAGTAGCGCTAGCCCATGGTTACTCACACTGCTCTCCCGTGGTGGGATCGTCATCAGCAGCTCGCCGACTACCCCGCGACTAGCCGGCAGCGCTCGCCCATGGTAACTCACACTGCTCTCCCGTGATGGGATCGTCATCAGCAGCTCGCCGACTACCCCGCGACTTTCCGGAGTGCTCGCCCATGGTTACTCACACTGCTCTCCCGTGATGGGATCGTCATCAGCAGTTCGCCGACTACCCCACGACTCGCCGGCAGCGCTCGCCCATGGTTACTCACACTGCTCTCCCGTGATGGGATCGTCATCAGCAGCTCGCCGACTACCCCGCAACTCGCCAATAGCGCTCGCCCATGGTTACTCACACTGCTCTCCCGTGATGGGATCGTCATCAGCAGCTCGCCGACTACCCCGCGACTCGCCAGTAGCGCTCGCCCATGGTTACTCACACTGCTCTCCCGTGATGGGATCGTCATCAGCAGCTCGCCGACTACCCCGCGACTCGCCAGTAGCGCTCGCCCATGGTTACTCACACTGCTCTCCCGTGATGGGATCGTCATCAGCAGCTCGACGACTACCCCGCGACTCGCCAGTAGCGCTCGCCCATGGTTACTCCACTGCTCTCCCGTGATGGGATCGTCATCAGCAGCTCGCCGACTACCCCGCGACTCGCCAGTAGCGCTCGCCCATGGTAACTCACACTGCTCTCCCGTGGTGTGATCGTCATCAGCAGCTCGCCGACTACCCCGCGACTCGCCGGCAGCGCTCGCCCATGGTTACTCACACTGCTCTCCCGTGATGGGATCGTCATCAGCAGCTCGCCGACTACCCCGCGACTCGCCAGTAGCGCTCGCCCATGGTTACTCACACTGCTCTCCCGTGGTGTGATCGTCATCAGCAGCTCGCCGACTACCCCGCGACTCGCCGGCAGCGCTCGCCCATGGTTACTCACACTGCTCTCCCGTGATGGGATCGTCATCAGCAACTCGCCGACTACCCCGCGACTCGCCAGTAGCGCTCGCCCATGGTTACTCACACTGCTGTCCCGTGATGGGATCGTCATCAGCAGCTCGCCGACTACCCCGCGACTCGCCAGTAGCGCTCGCCCATGGTTACGCACACTGCTCTCTCGTGATGGGATCGTCATCAGCAGCTGACCGACTACCCCGCGACTCGCCGGCAGCGCTCGCCCATGGTTACTCACACTGCTCTCCCGTGATGGGATCGTCATCAGCTGCTCGCCGAATACCCCGCGACTCGCCAGTAGCGCTAGCCCATGGTTACTCACACTGCTCTCCCGTGGTGGGATCGTCATCAGCAGCTCGCCGACTACCCCGCGACTAGCCGGCAGCATTCGCCCATGATTACTCACACTGCTCTCCCGTGATGGGATCGTCATCAGCAGCTCGCCGACTACCCCGCGACTCGCCAGTAGCGCTCGCCCATGGTTACTCACACTGCTCTCCCGTGATGGGATCGTCATCAGCAGCTCGCCGACTACCCCGCGACTCGCCGGCAGCGTTCGCCCATGGTTACTCACACTGCTCTCCCGTGATGGGATCGTCATCAGCAGCTCGCCGACTACCCCGCGACTCGCCAGTAGCGCTCGCCCATGGTTACTCACACTGCTCTCCCGTGATGGGATCGTCATCAGCAGCTCGCCGACTACCCCGCGACTCGCCGGCAGCGCTCGCCCATGGTTACTTACACTGCTCTCCCGTGATGGGATCGTCATCAGCAGCTCGCCGACTACCCCGCGACTCGCCAGTAGCGCTAGCCCATGGTTACTTACACTGCTCTCCCGTGGTGGGATCGTCATCAGCAGCTCGCCGACTACCCCGCGACTCGCCAGCAGCGCTCGCCCATGGTTACTCACACTGCTCTCCCGTGATGGGATCGTCATCTGCAGCTCGCCGACTACCCCGCGACTCGCCAGTAGCGCTCGCCCATGGTTACTCACACTGCTCTCCCGTGATGGGATCGTCATCAGCAGCTCGCCGACTACCCCGCGACTCGCCAGTAGCGCTCGCCCATGGTTACTCACACTGCTCTCCCGTGATGGGATCGTCATCAGCAGCTCGCCGACTACCCCGCGACTCGCCAGTAGCGCTAGCCCATGGTTACTTACACTGCTCTCCCGTGGTGGGATCGTCATCAGCAGCTCTCCGACTACCCCGCGACTCGCCGGCAGCGCTCGCCCATGGTTACTCACACTGCTCTCCCGTGATGGGATCGTCATCAGCAGCTCGCCGACTACCCCGCGACTCGCCGGCAGCGCTCGCCCATGGTTACTCACACTGCTCTAATTTGATGGGATCGTCATCAGCAGCTCGCCGACTACCCCGCGACTCGCCAGTAGCGCTCGCCCATGGTTACTCACACTGCTCTCCCGTGATGGGATCGTCATCAGCAGCTCGCCGACTACCCCGCGACTCGCCGGCAGCGCTCGCCCATGGTTACTCACACTGCTCTAATTTGATGGGATCGTCATCAGCAGCTCGCCGACTACCCCGCGACTCGCCAGTAGCGCTCGCCCATGGTTACTCACACTGCTCTCCCGTGATGGGATCGTCATCAGCAGCTCGCCGACTAGCCCGCGACTCGCCAGTAGCGCTCGCCCATGGTTACTCACACTGCTCTCCCGTGATGGGATCGTCATCAGCAGCTCGCCGACTACCCCGCGACTCGCCGGCAGCGCTCGCCCATGGTTACTCACACTGCTCTCATTTGATGGGATCGTCATCAGCAGCTCGCCGACTACCCCGCGACTCGCCAGTAGCGCTCGCCCATGGTTACTCACACTGCTCTCCCGTGGTGGGATCGTCATCAGCAGCTCGCCGACTACCCCGCGACTCGCCGGCAGCGCTCGCCCATGGTTACTCACACTGCTCTCCTGTGATGGGTTCGTCATCAGCAGCTCGCCGACTACCCCGCGACTCGCCAGTAGCGCTCGCCCATGGGTACTCACACTGCTCTCCCGTGATGGGATCGTCATCAGCAGCTCGCCGACTACCCCGCGACTCGCCGGCAGCGCTCGCCCATGGTTACTCACACTGCTCTCCCGTGATGGGATCGTCATCAGCAGCTCGCAGACTACCCCACGACTCGCCAGTAGCGCTCGCCCATGGTTACTCACACTGCACTCCCGTGATGGGATCGTCATCAGCAGCTCGCCGACTACCCCGCGACTCGCCGGCAGCGCTCGTCCATGGTTACTCACACTGCTCTCCCGTGATGGGATCGTCATCAGCAGCTCGCCGACTACCCCACGACTCGCCAGTAGCGCTCGCCCATGGTTACTCACACTGCTCTCCTGTGATGGGATCGTCATCAGCAGCGCGACGACTACCCCGCGTCTCGCCAGTAGCGCTCGCCCATGGTTACTCACACTGCTCTCCCGTGATGGGATCGTCATCAGCAGCTCGCCGACTACCCCGCGACTCGCCAGTAGCGCTCGCCCATGGTTACTCACACTGCTCTCCCGTGATGGGATCGTCATCAGCAGCTCGCCGACTACCCCGCGACTTGCCAGTAGCGCTAGCCCATGGTTACTCACACTGCTCTCCCGTGATGGGATCGTCATCAGCAGCTCGCCGACTACCCCACGACTCGCCAGTAGCGCTCGCCCATGGTTACTCACACTGCTCTCCCGTGATGGGATCGTCATCAGCAGCTCGCCGACTACCCCGCGACTCGCCAGTAGCGCTCGCCCATGGTTACTCACACTGCTCTCCCGTGGTGGGATCGTCATCAGCAGCGCGACGACTACCCCGCGTCTCGCCAGTAGCGCTCGCCCATGGTTACTCACACTGCTCTCCCGTGATGGGATCGTCATCAGCAGCTCGCCGACTACCCCGCGACTCGCCAGTAGCGCTCGCCAATGGTTACTCACACTGCTCTCCCGTGATGGGATCGTCATCAGCAGCTGACCGACTACCCCGCGACTCGCCGGCAGCGCTCGCCCATGGTTACTCACACTGCTCTCCCGTGATGGGATCGTCATCAGCAGCTCGCCGACTACCCCGCGACTCGCCAGTAGCGCTAGCCCATGGTTACTCACACTGCTCTCCCGTGATGGGATCGTCATCAGCAGCTCGCCGACTACCCCGCGACTCGCCAGTAGCGCTAGCCCATGGTTACTCACACTGCTCTCCAGTGGTGGGATCGTCATCAGCAGCTCGCCGACTACCCCGCGAATCGCCGGCAGCGCTCGCCCATGATTACTCACACTGCTCTCCCGTGATGGGATCGTCATCAGCAGCTCGCCGACTACCCCACGACTCGCCAGTAGCGCTCGCCCATGGTTACTCACACTGCTCTCCCGTGATGGGATCGTCATCAGCAGCTGACCGACTACCCCGCGACTCGCCGGCAGCGCTCGCCCATGGTTACTCACACTGCTCTCCCGTGATGGGATCGTCATCAGCAGCTCGCCGACTACCCCGCGACTCGCCAGTAGCGCTGGCCCATGGTTACTCACACTGCTCTCCCGTGATGGGATCGTCATCAGCAGCTCGCCGACTACCCCGCGACTCGCCAGTAGCGCTAGCCCATGGTTACTCACACTGCTCTCCCGTGATGGGATCGTCATCAGCAGCTCGCCGACTACCCCGCGACTCGCCAGTAGCGCTAGCCCATGGTTACTCACACTGCTCTCCCGTGGTGGGATCGTCATCAGCAGCTCGCCGACTACCCCGCGACTCGCCGGCAGCGCTCGCCCATGGTTACTCACACTGCTCTCCCGTGATGGGATCGTCATCAGCAGCTCGCCGACTACCCCACGACTCGCCAGTAGCGCTCGCCCATGGTTACTCACACTGCTCTCCCGTGATGGGATCGTCATCAGCAGCTCGCCGACTACCCCGCGACTCTCCGGCAGCGCTCGTCCATGGTTACTCACACTGCTCTCCTGTGATGGGATCGTCATCAGCAGCTCGCCGACTACCCCGCGACACGCCAGTAGCGCTCGCCCACGGTTACTCACACTGCTCTCCCGTAATGGGATCGTCATCAGCAGCTCGCCGACTACCCCGCGACTCGCCGGCAGCGCTCGCCCATGGTTACTCACACTGCTCTCCCGTGATGGGATCGTCATCAGCAGCTCACCGACTACCCCGCGACTCGCCATTAGCACTAGCCCATGGTTACTCACACTGCTCTCCCGTGATGGGATCGTCATCAGCAGCTCGCCGACTACCCCGCGACTCGCCGGCAGCGCTCGCCCATGGTTACTCACACTGCTCTCCCGTGATGGGATCGTCATCAGTAGCTCGCCGACTACCCCGCGACTCGCCAGTAGCGATCGCCCATGGTTACTCACACTGCTCTCCCGTGATGGGATCGTCATCAGCAGCTCGCTGACTACCCCGCGACTCGCCAGTAGCGCTAGCCCATGGTTACTCACACTGCTCTCCCGTGGTGAGATCGTCATCAGCAGCTCGCCGACTACCCCGCGACTCGCCGGCAGCGCTCGCCCATGGTTACTCACACTGCTCTCCCGTGATGGGATCGTCATCAGCAGCTCGCCGACTACCCCGCGACTCGCCAGTAGCGCTCGCCCATGGTTACTCACACTGCTCTCCCGTGATGGGATCGTCATCAGCAGCTGACCGACTACCCCGCGACTCGCCAGTAGCGCTCGCCCATGGTTACTCACACTGCTCTCCCGTGATGGGATCGTCATCAGCAGCTCGCCGACTACCCCGCGACTCGCCAGTAGCGCTCGCCCATGGTTACTCACACTGCTCTCCCGTGGTGTGATCGTCATCAGCAGCTGACCGACTACCCCGCGACTCACCAGTAGCGCTCGCCCATGGTTACTCACACAGCTCTCCCGTGATGGGATCGTCATCAGCAGCTGACCGACTACCCCGCGACTCGCCAGTAGCGCTCGCCCATGGTTACTCACACTGCTCTTCCGTGGTGTGATCGTCATCAGCAGCTCGCCGACTACCCCGCGACTCGCCAGTAGCGCTCGCCCATGGTTACTCCACTGCTCTCCCGTGATGGGATCGTCATCAGCAGCTGACCGACTACCCCGCGACTCGCCGGCAGCGCTCGCCCATGGTTACTCACACTGCTCTCCCGTGATGGGATCGTCATCAGCAGCTCGCCGACTACCCCGCGACTCGCCGGCAGCGCTCGCCCATGGTTACTCACACTGCTCTCCCGTGGTGGGATCGTCATCAGCAGCTGACCGACTACCCTGCGACTCGCCAGTAGCGCTCGCCCATGGTTACTCACACTGCTCTCCCGTGATGGGATCGTAATCAGCAGCTCGCCGACTACCCCGCGACTCGCCGGCAGCGCTCGCCCATGGTTACTCACACTGCTCTCCCATGGTGGGATCGTCATCAGCAGCTGACCGACTACCCCGCGACTCGCCAGTAGCGCTCGCCCATGGTTACTCACACTGCTCTCCCGTGGTGGGATCGTCATCAGCAGCTCGCCGACTACCCCGCGACTCGCCAGTAGCGCTCGCCCATGGTTACTCACACTGCACTCCCGTGATGGGATCGTCATCAGCAGCTGACCGACTACCCCGCGACTCGCCAGTAGCGCTCGCCCATGGTTACTCACACTGCTCTCCCGTGGTGGGATCGTCATCAGCAGCTCGCCGACTACCCCGTGACTCGCCAGTAGCGCTCGCCCATGGTTACTCACACTGCTCTTCCGTGGTGTGATCGACATCAGCAGCTCGCCGAATACCCCGCGACTCGCCAGTAGCGCTCGCCCATGGTTACTCACACTGCTCTTCCGTGGTATGATCGTAATCAGCAGCTCGCAAACTACCCCGCGACTCGCCAGTAGCGCTCGCCCATGTTTGCTCACACTGCTCTCCCGTGGTAAGATCGTCATCAGCAGCTGACCGACTACCCCGCGACTCGCCAGTAGCGCTCGCCCATGGTTACTCACACTGCTCTCCCGTGGTGGGATCGTCATCAGCAGCTCGCCGACTACCCCGCGACTCGCCGGCAGCGCTCGCCCATGGTTACTCACACTGCTCTCCCGTGGTGGGATCGTCATCAGCAGCTGACCGACTACCCCGCGACTCGCCAGTAGCGCTCGCCCATGGTTACTCACACTGCTCTCCCGTGATAGGATCGTCATCAGCAGCTGACCGACTACCCCGCGACTCGCCGGCAGCGCTCGCCCATGGTTACTCACACTGCTCTCCCGTGGTGAGATCGTCATCAGCAGCTCGCCGACTACCCCGCGACTCGCCGGCAGCGCTTGCCCATGGTTACTCACACTGCTCTCCCGTGGTGGGATCGTCATCAGGAGCTGACCGACTACCCCGCGACTCGCCAGTAGCGCTCGCCCATGGTTACTCACACTGCTCTCCCGTGATGGGATCGTCATCAGCAGCTCGCCGACTACCCCGCGACTCGCCGGCAGCGCTCGCCCATGGTTACTCACACTGCTCTCCCGCGGTGGGATCGTCATCAGCAGCTGACCGACTACCCCGCGACTCGCCAGTAGCTCTAGCCCATGGTTACTCACACTGCTCTCCCGTGGTGAGATCGTCATCAGCAGCTCGCCGACTACCCCGCGACTCGCCGGCAGCGCTCGCCCATGGTTACTTACACTGCTCTCCCGTGGTGGGATCGTCATCAGCAGCTGACCGACTACCCCGCGACTCGCCAGTAGCGCTCGCCCATGGTTACTCACACTGCTCTCCCGTGATGGGATCGTCATCAGCAGCTCGCCGACTACCCCGCGACTCGCCGGCAGCGCTCGCCCATGGTTACTCACACAGCTCTCCCGTGGTGGGATCGTCATCAGCAGCTGACCGACTACCCCGCGACTCGCCAGTAGCGCTCGCCCATGGGTAGTCACACTGCTCTCCCGTGGTGGGATCGTCATCAGCAGCTCGCCGACTACCCCGCGACTCGCCAGTAGCGCTAGCCCATGGTTACTCACACTGCTCTCCCGTGATGTGATCGTCATCAGCAGCTCGCTGACTACCCCGTGACTCGCCAGTAGCGCTCGCCAATGGTTACTCACACTGCTCTCCCGTGGTGTGATCGTCATCAGCAGCTGACCGACTACCCCGCGACTCGCCAGTAGCGCTCGCCCATGGTTACTCACACTGCTCTCCCGTGGTGGTATCGTCATCAGCAGCTCGCCGACTACCCCGCGACTCGCCAGTAGCGCTCGCCCATGGGTAGTCACACTGCTCTCCCGTGGTGGGATCGTCATCAGCAGCTCGCCGACTACCCCGCGACTCGCCAGTAGCGCTAGCCCATGGTTACTCACACTGCTCTCCCGTGATGTGATCGTCATCAGCAGCTCGCCGACTACCCCGTGACTCGCCAGTAGCGCTCGCCAATGGTTACTCACACTGCTCTCCCGTGGTGTGATCGTCATCAGCAGCTGACCGACTACCCCGCGACTCGCCAGTAGCGCTCGCCCATGGTTACTCACACTGCTCTCCTGTGGTATGATCGTAATCAGCAGCTCTCCAACTACCCCGCGACTCGCCAGTAGCGCTCGCCCATGGGTAGTGACACTGCTCTCCCGTGGTGGGATCGTCATCAGCAGCTCGCCGACTACCCCGCGACTCGCCAGTAGCGCTAGCCCATGGTTACTCACACTGCTCTCCCGTGATGTGATCGTCATCAGCAGCTCGCCGACTACCCCGTGACTCGCCAGTAGCGCTCGCCAATGGTTACTCACACTGCTCTCCCGTAGTGTGATCGTCATCAGCAGCTGACCGACTACCCCGCGACTCGCCAGTAGCGCTCGCCCATGGTTACTCACACTGCTCTCCCGTGGTGGTATCGTCATCAGCAGCTCGCCGACTACCCCGCGACTCGCCAGTAGCGCTCGCCCATGGGTAGTCACACTGCTGTCCCGTGGTGGGATCGTCATCAGCAGCTCGCCGACTACCCCGCGACTCGCCAGTAGCGCTAGCCCATGGTTACTCACACTGCTCTCCCGTGATGGGATCGTCATCAGCAGCTCGCCGACTACCCCGCGACTCGCCAGTAGCGCTCGCCAATGGTTACTCACACTGCTCTCCCGTGGTGTGATCGTCATCAGCAGCTGACCGACTACCTCGCGACTCGCCAGTAGCGCTCGCCCATGGTTACTCACACTGCTCTCCCGTGGTGGTATCGTCATCAGCAGCTCGCCGACTACCCCGCGACTCGCCAGTAGCGCTCGCCCATGGGTAGTCACACTGCTCTCCCGTGGTGGGATCGTCATCAGCAGCTCGCCGACTACCCCGCGACTCGCCAGTAGCGCTCGCCCATGGTTACTCACACTGCTCTCCCGTGGTGTGATCGTCATCAGCAGCTGACCGACTACCCCGCGACTCGCCAGCAGCGCTCGCCCATGGTTACTCACACTGCTCTCCCGTGGTGGTATCGTCATCAGCAGCTCGCCGACTACCCCACGACTCGCCGGCAGCGCTCGCCCATGGTTACTCACACTGCTCTCCCGTGGTGTGATCGTCATCAGCAGCTGACCGACTACCCCGCGACTCGCCAGTAGCGCTCGCCCATGGTTACTCACACTGCTCTCCCGTGGTGGTATCGTCATCAGCAGCTCGCCGACTACCCCACGACTCGCCGGCAGCGCTCGCCCATGGTTACTCACACTGCTCTCCCGTGGTGTGATCGTCATCAGCAGCTGACCGACTACCCCGCGACTCGCCAGTAGCGCTCGCCCATGGTTACTCACACTGCTCTCCCGTGGTGGGATCGTCATCAGCAGCTGACCGACTACCCCGCGACTCGCCAGTAGCGCTCGCCCATGGTTACTCACACTGCTCTCCCGTGGTGGGATCGTCATCAGCAGCTCGCCGACTACCCCACGACTCGCCAGTAGCGCTCGCCCATGGTTACTCACACTGCTCTCCCGTGATGGGATCGTCATCAGCAGCTCGCCGACTACCCCGCGACTCGCCAGTAGCGCTCGCCCATGGTTACTCACACTGCTCTCCCGTGGTGGGATCGTCATCAGCAGCTCGCCGACTACCCCACGACTGGCCAGTAGCGCTCGCCCATGGTTACTCACACTGCTCTCCCGTGATGGGATCGTCATCAGCAGCTCGCCGACTACCCCGCGACTCGCTAGTAGCGCTCGCCCATGGTTACTCACACTGCTCTCCCGTGATGTGATCGTCATCAGCAGCTCGACGACTACCCCGCGACTCGCCAGTAGCGCTCGCCCATGGTTACTCACACTGCTCTCCCGTGATGTGATCGTCATCAGCAGCTCGCCGACTACCCCGTGACTCGCCGGCAGCGCTCGCCCATGGTTACTCACACTGCTCTCAAAAGAAGCTGGAATACTTACTCAAGAATGGTGATCAAAGAAAGTCATTTGAAGATGGTGCGGACCTATAGTTCTCTAAGATTTTGATTTCGCACGTGAAAAAATCCCGGATGAGAGGAAAATATTTTTATAAGTCGCATTCAAAGCATAGTGTATGAATTTGCGTATATTTATTCCAACGTCCAAGAACAGGTTGTGACTCACTCAGCTTTTAACGCTACTACCGTAATCGAAGAGATGATAGCGAATTCATTTGCATCTGCATTTATGAACAATAATCTGATTTCGTGCATAAACAATGGCAGTTGGCGATACATTTCAGTTTAACAATTTATTTAAAATTTTATTTTTTTCTAATTACGTCATCTTTTTCTGAGTTGATTTTGTGTATGTTCTTTTTTCATTTTAATTTACCTTAATAACGTAGGGGTATAGTGGACAGATAAAGTAAAAATGCGGTTATTTAAATAGTAACTAATTACTTAATAAATTGAAAACAAATCAATATGTCCTAAACATAAATAGTAATTTATAAATTTTAAAATTTTCCTCTTGTTTTGGATAGTTATTCAGAATTTCAATATGGTGGTCGTGACATCATAATCAAATATGGTGGCCTCGAGCAGACAAAAACCTGATGTCGGCCGAGATCAATGCCCTCCGCAGCTTTTTGGAGGTTTGTAGATGAGGAACTTAAGCCTCTTTGAGGAATTTTCGTTCTTTCAAACGCAATCCTGTTTTGAGGCATTTAAAATATCATATTATTGAATTTTTCAAGGTTTTTCCCACATGAAAATGTTAATTTAATTTCCAGATATTTTTATAGATAGTTTAATCTAAAAACTGGAAATTTTAGAAAATGTTGAGTCATTTATTGGAAGTTTGTGGACAATTTTGAAGTTTAAGTTAGAATGCCAAGGTCATCAATCCAAGATGGCGGACACCAGCTTCGGCTCCACACTCTAACTCTAACCGCTGGACCTACATTTGCATACTACTATTGATAAAACTATTGATCAAGTATCTGTTAAGCATAAATAATTTCTGTATTACTTACCTTAGTGTATCGATTAATTTATCCTTTGGGAGAATTGATTGGATGTGCTGTTTTGGAAAGCTATTGTGTTTGTTTCGTCTTTTCGTTTTGTCGTGTTTTTGTCTCGTTTCAACTGTTGTGCTGAATTTTTTTGGGCTCAATATTTTTGTGCTGTCATCATTTGTGTTTTTTTTTCGTTCTCTTAGTCTATTCTCGTTTTTTTTCTTTGTTTGCTGACCATATTCCTGTTATGGAATATTATGTGGTGTTTATATCCTGTTGACAACAGCAATGTTTTGCTTAATTTGTGTTTTTGTATTTTGGGTTTTTTATAGTTTTCTTCTACAGACATACATGTGCTTAGCAATGGCGTATGTCCAAAAGCTTACATCAAGTCATGCACTCCCATTGCACAAATTTTTCAAAGATAATATTAGATGTGCCAGTTGCACCATTCTTCATTAAATGGTGCTTGGTTTTCGCCAAAATATAATCAAAGGTCTCCCTCATCATACGAGTGTACTTAAAGAACCGTTGCGGTTCACCCCTCAGTTCACTGAACAGATGGTATTTATTCGCCATGCCTACACTTTCCTCGATTTGTCTAGTGGATTCCTGTACGCTTCATTAGTATTCTATTTCGATTTGCACTGTCAAGAAGAAGGAACTCTTCATTAGACGAGCTAGAAGACATGTTCACTTGACGTCCAACGTCGAATGGAAATGAACTCGTGTGGTCCTCTGCGTGGCACTGCCTGTCTCGCCAGTATCAACGTCTCACGCCAGGAGACAAGATTGGGGCTGGTGAAACCAGGTGCCGGAAAGTTGCATATACAAGGTTACTTTAAGAACAGTTTCAAGTTTTTTTTTTTGGGAAATGGCTTTCCACCAGCCAATAAAGGATCCCAACTCAGCAGTAGTCTGTTTAGCACATCTACCTTGCAGGACTTGTTGGACAACTTCATTTTGTAGTTTTGGCGCTGTAGGCGAAAATACTTGTTTGGAGCCCAAACGATCTCTTCAGACAGCTGACCCATAGACGTCAAAGCTGTAGACGACAACAACTGGGTCGTGAATTAGAATCTTGCGCACCGCAGATGTAATAGGATGCCAAGTATTTAACAAACAGATCAGCAATCACCCTGACACTCTTTGAGAATTGTTTTATTTCAACGTGAAGATTATGTTGTAACAAAAAATTAGATTAGAATCAATATACTTCAAAAAAATTCGAATTTGGGATGCCTTGTCTGGTCAAATAGTATACTGTGCTCCCTAAAAAGATAATTAATTAATAACACAAGTATTTATATATTTTGCAATAAACAACTAAACTGTATATTTTCAGTGTAACTACATTAAGTTTGATTTATATAATTTTTTTTCCTCGCAGGAAATTACTATTGCTATCAAAAATTCCTAATAATACCCTTACATAGATTTACTTTAAGCGATAGGATAATTTTATTAGATAAAATTTAATTTGACATATTTTAATATGATTTCCTAATATTTAATCCAGATATTCTGTAACTTTCCTTCCAATCATAACGACTTACTATCGATTAAATAAATTTGAATTAAAGGACATTACTGAAAGAAAAGTTAGAACTTGACGTTTATTATGAAAAAATCAGATCTCAATGGTGATTCTTAAATGGAAATGAGCTATTGAAAAAATATATATTCTCTTGAAGTCGGGCGTTAGAGCGAGTATTACAATATATATTTGGTTCTTTGCATAAGGGTTGACTTTTAATACGAAATTCAAGTGTTTTTATCGCATACTGTTGCATGTTTCCTGCTTTGTTCCTCGAAACACCGGCGATGTTCCCAACACAAACGCCATGGTGTTGATCCCCACGCGTGCAAGCGACCATGACCGGTGGTCCCCCAATCGGCGAGGCGGGCGTATTGGAAACTCATTACCTAATAGCCTCCAATCGATTGAACAGGCCCATCCTCAATTCCAAGATTGATGAAGACAGATCTGTCGCCGGCCTCCCGATTCCTGTTCGATAATGCATTAGGCGCGCTTGTTTTCGTGACGACAGCGCGCAAGATGGAGCTCCTAGCCGGTGGATGCGACCTCGGTGGTGGAGGAGATGTTTGTCCTCGCTGGTGGAGACATGTACTCGCTGGTGGGGACATGTACGTCCTCGCTGGTGGGGACATGTACGTGCTCGTTGGTGGGGACATGAACGTGCTCGCTGGTGGGGACATGTACGTGCTCGCTGGTGGGGACATGTACGTGCTCGTTGGTGGGGACATGAACGTGCTCGTTGGTGGGGACATGAACGTGCTCGCTGGTGGGGACATGTACGAGCTCGTTGGTGGGGACATGAACGTCCTTGCTGGTGGGGACATGTACGTGCTCGCTGGTGGGGACATGTACGTGCTCGTTGGTGGGGACATGAACGTCCTTGTTGGTGGGGACACGCATGTTGCCTGTGTGGGAGAGGTGGATGCGACCTCGGTGGTGGAGGAGATGTTTGTCCTCGTTGGTGGAGACATGTACGCCCTCGTTGGTGGGGACATGAACGTCCTTGCTGGTGGGGACATGTACGCCCTCGTTGGTGGGGACATGAACGTCCTTGCTGGTGGGGACACGCATGTTTCCTGTGTGGGAGAGGTGGATGCGACCTCGGTGGTGGAGGAGATGTTTGTCCTCGTTGGTGGAGACATGTACGCCCTCGTTGGTGGGGATATGAACGTCCTTGCTGGTGGGGACACGCATGTTTCCTGTGTGGGAGAGGTGGATGTGACCTCGGTGGTGGAGGAGATGTTTGTCCTCGTTGGTGGAGACATGTACGCCCTCGTTGGTGGGGACATGAACGTCCTTGCTGGTGGGGACACGCATGTTTCCTGTGTGGGAGAGGTGGATGCGACCTCGGTGGTGGAGGAGATGTTTGACCTTGTTGGTGGAGACATGTACGTCTTCGCTGGTGGGGACATGCATGTCCTCGCTAGTGAAAACGCATGTTTCCTCTGTGGGCGAGGTGGATGCGACCTCGGTGGTGGAGGAGATGTTTGTCCTCGTTGGTGGAGACATGTACGTCCTCGTTGGTGGGGACATGTACATCCTCGTTGGTGGGGTCATGATTTCTTTGCTGGTGGGGACACACATGTTTCCTTTGTGGGAGAGGTGGATACGACCTCTTTGGTGGACCTTGGTAGTACAGGCCGATGTTTTGTCGGTGGAGAGGTGATGTGACCTTTTTGGTGTACCTTGGTAGTACAAGCCGATGTTTTATCGATGGGAGAGGTGGATGTGACCTCTTTGGTGGACCTTGGTGGTATAGGAGGATGTTTTCTCTGTGTGTGAGGCGGATGTGACCTCGTTGGCGGAGGCATATGTGACATTTTTGGTGGAAGTGGATATGGTACTGAAGGTATAAGCTGATGTGCCCTTGATGGTATAGGCGTATGAGTAATCGGTGGTGGAGGCGAATATACCCTACAACCAGTTCATTTTACGTGAGGATATTTCACTCAGTTTTGTGCTGGGAAAATAAAAAAAAATTTGTAAAGACGTGAAAATATATTAAGACTGTTGATTTTGGTTTAGGTATGGTTGAATTATATGTAACTTAATGTGTATAATTTTCCTGTTGGCCTGGTCTGTCTTCGCTGGTCGTTTCGAAGAATGGATGACGTGAGCTGAGATTGGAAAAAAGATCTCCGGTATTTAGATTATAGATAGGCAAGCAGAAATACCCGAAAATTGAATATATTACATGAAATTCGGGATCGATTTTTTTCAGGTCACCAGTAGGTCAAGCATGGTTCTCTTTTTCAACCGTCATAAGGACGACACGTCATCGGTATGACTCTTAGCCACTAAAAGCGAGCATGGACTGAAAGCCATCTTTCGCTAAGGCGTCGTCCCTATGACATGCTCGTTGTGAGTATGGCGTTCATGTAATTTCGTCATACAGCCGACCACGTGTCTTACTTCATTTAATGTTGGAAATAATTCTTTCAAAAGAATCCAATGATATATTTTTGTAAACTTTTAGGTTTTACCTCAATCTTATATATTCAGAAACTATGTAGGCGCAATAAATGATGTATCCAAAATAAGGTTATGTTGGCCTCTGAAAATACTTTGAAACTACTCGTCTCCGATAATATTTACGAGGCATAAATATATAGTATTCTATGTTTGGTGTGAATAAGTCCCATTGATATTTTTTTCTCGTTATTTTTAATTATGCAAGATTAATTTTGCCAAAAAAGGTCATATTAAAGAAATAATTACAGGCTTTCTAAAATTTGTCGTATTAAATATTGAAAAATCAAGGACCGGACATAAACACTTAATATTTCAACAAGATAAGTTTACATTAGTTAATTATTCTTTACCAAAGATAAGTGTAAAAGACAGACAAGCATGTGGTTCATAAAATTCTAAAAACAGCTAACTTTTCCTTTAGCTTTCCTTATGTGATAAAAAAAAAATTCGGTTTTAAAAATAAATTACACGCACTGATAAGGTTGAAAATACAAAATAATTCTGCTGATTAAATACTTAGCAGTCTGCTGGTAACTTTACAGCAATGTTTTATAACATTTTAAACAGAACCTTTCCCTTCCAAGATTTAGTGTCCTTTAGGTTACCCCTACTCCAAACCCTCGTAGGTGGCTGGATTTGCTCCTGTTGTGTCGCATATTACCACGTAATTTATACACAAAGGCTTGCATAAAATACTTTAAAATATGATAAAATAGTAAAAGTTTAGGAATAGTGTTTCTCGTAGAGTTACAAGGTTTCGTGCTTATCTTTACTGTTAAAATAGTAGATTTGAGAGTAGCGGCTTCTGTGGAAAGAAAGTAATAAGCTTACCATTCAGAAAAGCGTATTTTTAGTTACTCCAATTTTCTGGATATCACAAAATAAAGTCAGAATAATATCTACCAGAATGTCCTCAAATTATATTCAGGCATTTAATTAACAACACTGACTTCGTGTTATACTGTTTCAAGCTTGCAAAAGGCTTAATAAATTTCATCATATTCGCCCGATAGTTAGCTGGGGTGCAAAAAAGTGTTTATAAAACTTACAGTGCATTAACAAATGCAATAAAGAAATCTAAACATAAAGTAATTTAATAAAACAGTTCTATTTTTAAACCATTTTTATGCGACATATAGCACATTTGTTTCGGTATTTCAAATTGGCAAGCTAACTTCAACGGGTAACAAAAAAAAAGATGATTTAAGAAATTTTTAGTCTAATAATGTTTTGACATCGAGTAGCAAGAATTTATGTATTTTTTGGGTTTTATCATGCTGTCTTCAGTAACAACTGACAATTGAAAACCAAATTAATTAAAACGGGCAACACGTTTCAAAAGATCTCTAAATAATACCATCATGTTAAGTCTACAAACTTCCACAGTTTTAAAAAACATCTATGAGCCGATTAGATAATACTTTATAATAATCATAACCGACTTTGGCATTTTAAATGATTTCATTATATTCAGAGTCCGATGAATGACGGGTGTAGGCCTATAGCGGTGCAAATAATCGTCTATAAAACTTACATATTACGGAAAACCAGTAGGTATACAGTTCGTAATGATATGATTATTGAATATAATCGTTCAAAACGCATAAAAGGTAGAGACTGGAAAAATTCGCGCTTTCAGTGACCTCTAGGATGGACTCCACAACCTCCTACACACTCACGCAAATGCCGCCTGCTCATTGGCTATCGACTCGTGACATCTGTCAACTGGGACGCTTGCGATTCGATACTTTTTTGGTTGAAGGTTTTCCATTGGCTCAAAGTCCTTCAGACAAACTGTAAGCCAATCACAGAAACAACATAAAGGTACAGTTGTTTGGAATCTAGCATAACGCGAAATGAATCCGCGAATTTTTCCGGTCCCTAATAATAGGTAGAGACCGGAAAAATTCGCGGGTTCAGTGACCTCCAGGATAGACTCCAATATCCTCTACACACTCGGGCAAATGCCAACTGTTCATTGGCTGCTGACTCGTGAGTCGTCTCGACTGGGTGGCCTGTGATTCGACACTTCAATGAGTGAGGGTCTCTAATTGGCCCTCAGTCCTCCAGATTGACAGTGGACCAATGACAGAAGCAGTACTTAGGTATTATTATTTGAATTTTAGCATAACACGTAATGAACCCGCGAATTTTTCAGGTCTCTAATAATAGGATAGAAACAGTAAGCCTAAATTTCATGAATGTCCACAGTTTTGTTATTGTTTGGGTGGTTTTCTATTAGCTGTAAATTGCTAGCAGTTACACCAACTGCCAAAAAAATAACACTTCCTTCTTGTAAGTTCACTGCCAACCTCTGCATATTGTCGCATGGTGAGCCGTCACAGGCAAGGCGTCTTGGCGGTGACAGGAGAGATATGACTGTGGGATCCGTGCTCGCATTTTCACTCGGCCGTATAACTTGGTAATCCTAAGATGTACATCAAGTTCTTTCCCTGCCCGAACACGCCAGAATATCCACCTTCGGCCAACCTCGGGTTTATTTATATATATTTTTATTTTATTTTATTTTATTTTGTATTTTTGTTCCGTTGATCCCACATGGAGTCAAGGCTCCTGTATATAGAACATGTCACGTTATACATGTAGTTTCATTTACATACAAATATGTATGTGCCGACATTAATATTTACACGATGCAAGTTACATAAAATAATACAGAACATGTTACACAATTTAACTATATAGTGATACTTGATACTTTATGCAAAACATGAAGCAGCTGTTATCACAAGTCCATTCAACAAATTAACAGTTCTCTGTTTATTTTAATGTAGCTATACTAACCTAACTAACCGTCCATAGTGTTTTAAAGTGTTTTAATGTAGCTAACCTAACCGACCACTTTTAATATTTGAATTCATTTTTCCTGCGCAAAAATAAAACAAATCCCGAGGTTGGCCGAAGGTGAATATTCGGGCGTGTTCGGGCAGGGACAGAACTTGATGTACATCTTAGGCTTCTCGTAAAACTCAGCTGTCGAACCGGTGACACGTCATCACTATGGCGAGTAAAACGACCGAGCTTGACCTGCAGGGCTTGGAACGAACTTAGAACCACGTCGCTACGACTTACTGGCCACTATCGGCGTCTGACCACCGAGGCAATCACTGATCGATACATAGAACAATTCTGCGGATAGAAGGTGCAAAGCACTGAGAATGGGAAACACGACACATTGTGGTTTCCAGTACCACTTCGCAAACAAATATCAAAAAATTAAATAATTAACTATTCTAGCCTATTCTGCTAGGTGATTGTGGTCAGTTGTGATGAAAAGTACTTTCATCTCGGTATTTCTACATTTTCAGTTTTACATAAATGACGGATAGTTAACTTTGCCAAGTTCCTGTGCTTCACTCACGCTTAAAACAAAATTGTAGGGTTTTCAAAATAACAGGGCCATTTAACCGGAAGGTTTCTGCTTTCAGTTAACTGCGAAGTCCATTAGGCAAATTAAATTAAATAAACATCACCGGTGTTGTTTAATGAAGTTTTAGGCGAGCAAGAGGAGTCGTAAAAGTAACGATTTCCTGTCTGGCTCCGCAGACCTTTCTAGATCTATGGCAGAAGTTGTAACAGCAAAGGCAAAATCTAAATTCCCAGACAAAGGAAATTCAAAAAAAGAGTCGTTTCCTGTATCATCTTGCTTTAACATTTTCCTAACTATATAGGCTTCGGCCTGAGACGCACTTAAGTTTTCCTTACGTAGACCTCCCAAATACACTTAGTTTTAATTAAGGTTCGGAAAAAAAATTCTGTTCAGTGTAGCTCACGACTCAGATGTGATAGTGCAATGATTCGTGTGATTGTGTTTAGAGAACTGACAACACTGGGCAATACAGATTGTACGTCCACCAAAAAACATTAATTCTTATATTATTCCTTCCGTATCTCATTTAACATATCACAGGCCAATGTTAAACAGAATTTTCGTGGAATATTAATTGAAATTAATAGTACGATAAGCTACCATTTAGTGTCTGTTTTGAATTAAAATTTTTAGTACGTAGTAAATTTCTCGTTTTTATTGTTTTTATTTGAAACCATTACACTAAAAGCGACTCGCTGACAGAAGTTTCACTTGAAAGCAACGGCCGTGAGTCTCGATACAGCCCCGCCGATTTTTTCTAGAAAATTGGTAGGATGGTTCCGGGCTCCGTACTGTAGGTCATGGCTAATTGCTTTCACATTGTCGCTCTTCTGTGGCGTTGTGTTTTGCCGTCTGCATTGACTTCGCTATTAATATGTTTACGGACAAGCAAGCATTTCAGAAAAAGAAGAAAAATAATATCGGAAATAGGCTATTCCCCTGGTAAACATACATAAAAATTATTTCAAGGCTTTCATAAATAAATATTCTGAAATGTTTTCACTTAACCAGCTTATTAAAGTATTTATAAATTATTTCTTAGTCATTGAGGCAGTTAAAATATAGGTCTACAATTATAAATATACTTTCAGTAAAACTTAAACATAAAACGTAAATCGTTCTCAAGTAAAGTATAACAAATATTCCGTATTGTTTGTATCTATTCTTAATGGCAATTTTTTTCTGTACATCTATATGTTAAAATACTCTTCTAATGGTTTTCACAGCACATGCTAAAAACATAATGCTGGAATCACAATACCCTGTAACATCCCCAACATGACAAAAACAACACCACAGCCATTAAGAAGTAAGGTAGTAGTGAAGTCAGCCTACGAAAAGTGAACCCTAATAGCCCATCAGAAACATAATGTGGGTATTATTAATGATGTAGTAACGTAAATATATAATTTTTGTGAAATCATTAATGCTTAAGTTTATTTTATTGTTCTTTTGATATACATTACATAAAATAAACTCAATTGAATTGCCACCTTAGTAGTTTAGATGACTATACACCTGATGGTGATAATCTGTCGTGGCATTTTAAACATATGATATAAATAATGCAGTATTTGACTTACTTAACCGTCGGTTAACAGGGAATTGTGTTTTTCGGTCACTCGATTGCATTTCATTTCAACTAGTGGCCTGGAGTTAAAACATTAATTAGAATCACAAGACTTTGTATGCTGCTTATTTATACAAATTCTTTCTAAGATAACAGACATAATTTACTCATGTGGTTCGAGTATTAAGACTGTATGGTCATATTTTAACTTATGGTAGTTTTCCGTCGTCCCCAGGCGGAATTATTCCATTATGGTAGTAATTCCAATATGGCAGTCTTCCAGTATGGCAGTCTTCCGTCGCCCTCCGTTAAAACAGGAGGAAAAGTGTCATAATTGAAAACTACCAAATTTTGTATTTTTACAGATCGCGGCTATAAGTATACAGGGCTGCTTCCTATAACCCATTTCTGGAAACATTTGTTTCTATTAGTGCGCGATCTGTTGAGTTGATTTATGACTGTAACTACAGAAAGTAACCGTCAGAAGCGCTATCTATAGCCTTTTAAGTTAACCTAAGAAACAGCTAGGAGGTTAACAGTGCTACCTAGCGACGTATTTTATACACTACTTCGAGAGCAAAGCAGCTGTACTCATTCCATGGAGTGTATAAGGAAATATGGTAGAATTCCGCCTCGTCCTTTGGACGTATGGCAGATTTCCGTTATGGTACTTTTCCGCCTTTTCCGAAGAGGCCAGGCGGAATATTAACATTATGGTAGTCTTCCGATATGGTAGTCTTCCGCGCCCCCGAATTCGATATGGCAACCGGGATCAAGGTCAAGTTCAAAAGTCCCCTCCAGGCTTACTGGAAGCTGATAGATGGGGAATTTAAGCTTCCGCGGGGACATTTGGTTCTTTTAATGACAAAACACTTTGAGGAATTTAATTTTTTTGAATTTCTAATATTTTCAATGGGAATTTTTTTTATCGAAAATGGAATTTTTAAATGTTTGTATTTTATAGATACTTATTTGTGAGATATTTTTTTTCTTCATAAAACGGGAAATTTGAGGGTTCCATTTGTGAATTTTTGGTCGATTTTGACCAATTTTGATTGTAAAAATTCAATGTCATCCAAGATGGAGGCTGTCACATCACAATATAAGATGTAGGCCGCCGCCAGCACCACACCCCGAAGCCTTGGTTTGGAGACTTCAATTTATACTACTTGTTTTACTGTTAATTTAATCTAAAGAAAATTTCTGGACAAAACATAATTAAATAATTTGTTTGTAGTTGTGTGCACATGGTGCGAACTAAGGCAATAAAAATATTTCACAATATCACAACAACTTTGATAATTCTAAATATATAAAAAATTACAATTATATAAATAATCTTGTAATATAGTTGTAAGAAAAATGTTCATTTAAAATAAATATAAATCTAATAAATAAAATTATTCAGCAACAACCAACGGATTTATTTACTATGAAATTGCTAAAATTGTCTAAATATATTACTTACACTATGAAATTATGGATAAAATGCACACAATTTTATTAATATGACGTTACGTTTGGTACAATGACTATGTCATGTTTTTTTTAGCAACCCTTCATATTTATTAGTTTCAATGCATCAATTTTGTTACTGTAGAATAAATTCGAATTAATTATGTCGCAATATTGTTACGAACTTGAGAGACAAGTCCGTGATGCCAGGTTCGGAGATGGCTGGCGGCCCCGAACGGTCACTGACGTCATGCATCATCCATTGACGTAAGACATGCCACGCGTATCTACCCGGATTACAAGGGTCGTCGCTACCCCCCTACTCCCCTCTCCCTCCCCGCGCGGCGCCTGCCATCGCGCGAGCTGCCGATGCCCTTCTCGACGCTTCGGGCATCGGGTCGGCGCGGGATTACGCGACTAGCCCCAGCCGCGCTCGTCACTTCTAGAAGGACGCCAGGGTCTATATAAGCCTGGACGCCGGCCTCCGCAGGAGTTGGCTCGGCGAGTTGGAGTGCGCTCCTCGGCGATAGTTGGGTGGCGAGAGTGCCCCGGGTGTGGCGAGAGTACTGAGCGAGGTTCCGAGCGAAGCGTCGAGCGGATCCTCGGCGAAGGGAAGTGCGACGAGAGTTCGGCGACGGAGGTCCACGAGGAGTGCTGCGGCGAGAGTTGCGCGAGGGGTGCGGCCCAGCGAGGTGTGCGGTGTGTCAGGACTTGAGACACTGAGTGCGAGTAATTGATTAGTAGGTATTTTAAGTAAGATTATGTATTAGTGTTGTAAATATTAGCAATAAAACTGTGCAATAAAAAAATAATTGGGCTATCACTATACGAACCTAGTTCTTCCCAAGACGTTTTTAATATAAAATTCGTAACAATATTATTTTCTATGTCATACATTATTTAAGTGATCAAAGAGAAGTTTTGAAGAACTAAATTTTTTTTACTGCAAGATTAGAAAAAAGGAATTGCAGCTTGCCGAAGCAAACGTATTAAATTATCCAATTATAATTTAAAGATTTAGGAAATTGTTGTTAAAAAGTCCGTTGGAAAGTGCTCTTTGATATAGGTAGGCCTACCTACGAATCCTTTGATTAATGTATTAAATAAACTTTAATATTTATTTAGCTTTGAATTTTGGCCCTTTATCTATCTTAGTTTTTGTTAATGTATTAATAATTAATTTCGTTATAAATTTGGGATTAAATCTTTAAAGCTGTGCTAGGTATCAGAACAATTAAAAATGTAGTTTTTGTAATGAAGAAGAAATTGGCATCGGTGTGGAATAATGAATGGTCGCCCTTAAGTGCGGAGGGGATCTTTAATCTAATAACTAATGTTCGGTTCATTTCTCCCGATTAGCGGGGTGAGACCTCCTGGCAGGCCGAAGCGAGCGCGGCGGGTGACGGGCGAGAAAGAAGTGCACAGTAGAGAAGCGGGAAGAGGAGCGCGGCCGGGGGCGCGCGGCGGCCATGTTGGGACGCCGCAGGTGAGCCATGACTTGCGCTCTTGCGGTCGCGTGCGCAGGAAATGAAGCGTGCGGGGTCACGGAGGGGCGCAGAGGGGGCGGGGGCGGTAAAAGGGTGATGCCGGCGGCCATTAGGACATTAGCAGCGGGCGCCCCCGTCACGTTGCCGGTCTATTAAGCGGATATCACGTGACACATTCGCGTGCGGCACGTGGAAAATCAAACAAACGACCGTGTTGCCCGAGGTGGCCGGCCACCGCCGACGCATGCGCGCCCCGTGTGTAACCATTCAATTACGACCCTCTATCACGCCGGCGTTTAACTGCACTTACTCGCTACGTGGGGGAGCGGATGACCACAGGTCAATAAACAACAATGCATTCCTCCTCTGTCGACTGGCATGTGTACGGTTTATGATTAGTATCGACGTCGTCCTACTTGTTGCCACGTTATGACTACTGGCAGGACTGTAGTTTCTTTTAACCCCCTCATGTGTTGCAAGTTTCAGAAAAAATACATCTGCAGACTGAATTAATTATTGTGATAATATTTAAACGTTTTACTTCTAATGAAGTAAGCTCTACCGTTCAGAATTTAAAACGTGCATTTTCGTCTTGTTAACATCCGAAGAAAAAAAAGTTCAGTTTTTAGAAATACTTTTGTTTTATTTATCATACATTTATAATATTGTTGTATTCGACATATAAGTGGATGAAATATAAAAAAAAAAAATCAAGAAATTTTTTTCCCTCCAACTAATGTACTATATAGGTATTTAAAAAAATTTCAAATTCATGTGCTTGTAAACCAATGTCGAAAATTACTTTTTTTCCTGCAAAATAAATTGAAATTGTTGAAAAAATTATTACAATAATTAGTCCAATAGTTGATGTCCTTGATATATAATAGAATCTTACCTAATGGATTATCAAAATTTCAAACTTTTTTCTCCCAAATATATTTTCTGCGATTTAATTTTTTTAAAAAATTCATTGCATATAAATTTATTTGTGACATTATTTACATTCGTGTTCTGCCATTCAACAATCATAAGATTTATTTTTAACTTTTGAAAATATTGAACATTGATAGAACATTAAATGTTGTTAACAATTATGAAGAAAATTATTTTTGACAAATATTTATCAACTTTTTATAAATATCCAGTCGATGATATTTAAATTTTGTAAAATTAAAAACATTAAAATTTAAAATTGCTAGTAGTGTATTTTTGAAGTTGTTGTAGAAAATGTTATTCAGGACTAAACTTAATTTCCATGGATTTAAACCAATAACTACGAACAATATTTTCCTTATAAAGTATAATACAATAATAAATAAATTACATTATTTTATTATATTTATAGATTTTATTTTAGATACTCTATCAATGTTAATTAATATCAATGAATTTTCGATAAATATTCGTTGTGGCTATCAAAAATAATACATCTTTGTTAAATAAATTTGTTGATGCGAGTAATGTTTTTGAGTTAAAGAAGTTATTGTAAGATAGACAGTACAATGTACGGTTTGTCAAATGGTATTTACTCAATTTGGTTTTATAATGAGAATATATTTAAACATAAAACTTTAATTTTTTGAAATTTTTTTAACAAGCATAAACATAAACAGAACCCTTTAAAACAGAAAAGAACTTACTATACAAAATTTTTGAAGCGATGAATATTTTAGACTTTATTGCAGATTGTGTAATGTTGTTCGAAGTAAAGTTAGAGTTTAAAAAAAAGGTTTATATAAAAGGGTTTTATTATAAAATTATAAAATCTCACTAAACACGAGTTTTTTAATCTTATGGAAAGTAATATGCAAAAGAAAAACATTAAATCTAGGCAGTATACAATTTTAACAGCCTCGATTACATTTGAAGTTATATTAAAGAAAAATAAATTATATTGTGCTGTGAATTGATTTTGATGTGATACTTATTTTTGTAGATACTAGTAAAAAAACGTAATTATTTAGGCTCCTTTGCTTTATCTATTTCGAGGATCCTGTAGAAAAACCAACACCTTTAGGTACCTATCTATAGGCTAACTCAAATCACCCACTATTGCAGGAAATAATAGTTATTTGATAAAAGTTAAAGACCTGGCATATTGTCGGATTTTTTTGGTCACCAGCTAGATTGCAAGCACCTATACCTTAGCTTCGCTTCTATACAAGTTCACAGTTGTTCCAAGGCTCTACTACTGTGATCCAGTCAGCTAGCAGCTTGCATCAGACACAGACCTATTCACATAGACCACACTAAAAAAAAAAGAGCGGTACTGGAGAATGAAAAACAAATGTGGGCAGAGTATCCACAGTAACGTGAATTTCACGGATTCAATGACCTCCAGGATATACTCCAATATCCTCTACACACTCGGGCAAATGCCAACTTCTCATTGGCTGCTGACTTGTGAGTCGTCTCGACTGGGTGGCCTGTGATTCTACACTTCTATGAGTGAAGGTCTCTAATTAGCCCTCAGTCCTCCAGATTAACAGAGAACCAATGACAGAAGCAGCACTAAGGTATAATTATTAGAATTTTAGCATAACACGAAATGAATCCGCGAAATTCTCGGGTCTCTACACATAATTAGAGACCTGCAAAATTCGCGGATTCATTCGGTGATAGGCTAAAATTCAAACACATATACCTCTTAGATAATTTTGCTATTGGCTTACTGTTCATCTGGACGAATCTCAACCAGTTATAAACCCTCAAACAAAGAAGGATCGAATCACAGACAAACCAGCTGAGACGACTTACAAGTCGGCAGCCAATGAACTTGCGTTATTTGCCCGAGTGTACAGGGGTATGTGCAGTCTATCCTGAAGGCCATCGAAACCGCGAATTTTGCAGGTCTCTACACATAATGTATTTGTAGAGACCTGCAAAGTTCGCGGATTCATTCGGTGATAGGCTAGAATTAAAACACATATACCTCTTAGATAATTTTGCTATTGGCTTACTGTTCATTTGGACGAATCTCAACCAGTTATAAACCCTCAACCAAAGAAGGATCGAATCACAGACAAATCAGCTGAAACGACTTACAAGTCGGCAGACAATGAACTTGCGTTATTTGCCCGAGTGTACAGGGGTATGTGCAGTCTATCCTGAAGGCCATCGAAACCGCGAATTTTTGCAGGTCTCTAGGGATAAGTAAAGCAGACGACAAACCCGAGTGTGTGAAGATCACGTAAACTTATACATAGCCACCGGAAAAATTCGCGGTTTCACCGCCCTCCAGGATGGAATCCACAATCCCCTGCACACTCGGGCAAGTATCACCTGTTCATTGGCTGCTGACTTCTGAGACGTCTCAACTGGGTAACTTGTGATTCGTTTACTCGTTTATTGAAGGTCTCCCATTGGCCCGTAGTCCACCAGATTAACAGCGAGCCAATATTAGCCTAGAATCAGTACCAAGGTATACATATTTGAAATTTAACGTATAACGAAAATAATCCGCGAATTTTTCCAGTCTCTACTAACACAAAAAAACATGAAGAAAGAAGCTGTTTTTTTATAAGATCATGAGATATATGAACTATGTATGTAATCTACTGACGTAATCTACTGACAATGTTAAAAATTCATGTATGTAAAAATTGATGAAAGATAAAAAAATTAAAATGGTGGTTTCACATAAAACACGCCACTTTTGATTGCTGAAAACCTTCCTCAAAATCCAACTCTTTGAGAAAATGTAAATCTATACTCTTCTATCCGAACTACCAACGTTTCAAAATTAGTAAGAAAACATACTCTTTAAAAATAATGGGTAATCCACTTTGATCGGTTGAACTCCCTCGCGTGACAGATGGAAGCGAGTTAGCCCAGCCGAGTTGAATTTCCGCAAGCCTTGTCCGGTGAAGTTTGCGACTTCGCTTCGGGCATGATCGGCCCGGATCGGGCTTCTTCGACCGAGCAGCTCGCGTGCCGCTGCACTGCTGCGCCCAACCGGAGCTGCGCGAGCGCAGTTCGCTCTCCTATTGGCGCGATTTCCTGGCCCAGAGCCGCGTTAGCAACGGCGGGGCGCATTTGATTGGAGGGATCAATACCGCTGGCCGTCTCGCCCTCCCCTTCACCCATAGCGGCTAGTCCGTGATAAGAGGGGACCCCGTGGATAAACCACCCAAGTGACGATCAAACAGCGAGTGGAACCTATGCTGATAAAATTAGTAGAAACCGGAAAAATTCGCGAATTAATTTCGCGATAGGCTGAAATACAAATACTTAAACCTACCTCAGTGCTGCCTCTGCTATTGGCTCACAACTCACCTGGATCACTCTGAGCCAATGAGAAACACCTGGCCAAAGCTTTATCGAATCACAGGCTGCTACGATGGGACGTCTCACAAGACAGCAGCCAATGAGTGGGTGACATTTGACCGAGTGTACGTAGAACTATGGAGTTCATCCTACAGGTCATTGAACCCGCGAATTATTCCGGTCCCTACTAATAATTAGAGACCGGAAATATTCGCGAAAAGAACTGAACCTTTATTAGACTATAACAAGGTATACCCGCACCTGTGGTTTCTTCCTTGTGATTGGCGGCCGTTTGCGAGAGAAGTCGTTGCCTTATTTGACCGAGCCACTCAGGACGCGTTTGCTTCCGCACTGAATCACTGTGATTGGTGTTGTTACACTCAATATGTACCTGGGAGAAACTCGCCCAATCACGAAACACAGACGATGCTATAGTGTTTTAACTTTCATCTAGTCTCGAAATCTTTTCGCGAAATCTGCATGGCCCTACAAATACATTATGTGTCAGGCGAAAATTCACATTACTGTAGATACTCTGCCCACATTTGTTTTTCATACTCCAGTACAGCTCTTTTTTTTTTGGGGGGGGGGGGGGTCCATGTGAATAGGTCTGTGTCTGCTGCAAGCTGCTAGCTGACTGGATCACAGTAGTAAAGCAGTGGAACAACTGTGAACTATCATCGAAGCGAAGCTAAGGTATAGGTGCTTGCAATCTAACTGGTGACCAAAAGAATCCGAAAATATTCCAGGGAGAATCTTTCTCAATATATCACGAAACACAGACGGTGCTACAGTGTTTTAACTTTCAGCTAGTCTCGGAATCTTTTCGCGAAATTGGTATGTCCCTGCTAATAATTAGAGACCGGAAAAATTCGTGGATTCGTTTCGTGATACGTTAAAATTCAAATATTTATACCTTGGTACTGATTCTGCTATTGGCTCGCTCTTAATCTGGTGGACTACGGGCCAATGGGAGACCTTCAATAAACAAGTAAACGAATCACAAGTTACCCAGTTGAGACGTCTCAGAAGTCAGCAGCCAATGAACAGGTGATGATACTTGCTCGAGTGTGCAGGGGATTGTGGATTCCATCCTGGAGAGCGATGAAAGCACGAATTTTTCCGGTGCCTGCTAATAATTAGGGCCGTGTGTTTTTTCACGAAACGATTTCAAAACCAATCGTGCGTTAAAACACTGTAGCGTCGATTTGCGTGTCTTCTGTCAGCACACGAATCACTAGGCACCGGTAAAATTCGCGGTTTCATGGCCCTCCAGGATGGAAACCACAATCCTCTGCACACTCGGGCAAGTATCATTTGTTCATTGGCTGCTGACTTCTGAGACGTCTCAACTGGGGAACTTGTGATTCGTGTACTCGTTAATTGAAGGTCTCCCATTGGCCCGTAGTCCTCCAGATTAACAGCGAGCCAATGGCAGAATCAGTACCAAAGTATAAATATTTGTATTTTAACGTATCACGAAACGAATCCGCGAGTTTTTTCGGTCTCTAATTATTAGTAGGGACATGCAGATTTCGCGAAAAGATTCCGAGACTAGCTGAAAGTTAAAACACTGTAGCACCGTCTGTGTTTCATGATTGGGCGAGTTTCTCCCGGAGTACATATCGATTGTAACAACACCAATCACAGTGATTCAGTGCGGAAAGAAACTCCTCCTGATTGGCTCGGCCAAAATAGGGCAATGGCTTCTTTTGCAGTCGACCGCTAACACGGGCACACCTTTTTGCAGTCTAAAGATCTGTTAGATTAGTTCGCAAAAAAAATACCTTTTTCCTACTATTAATAAAACGTTCCATGTAAACCACCTGCACATTGAATGAAATATTGATAAAAAATTATTAGAAATTGGTATTAACATTATTTAGAACTCAATTTTTTTTTTAAATTCCTGTCTCTCTTTTTCCTTATTTGTTGGTCCGTTTGTTCCGAGGTCAATCAAAAACTACTTTATTTGTTTTCGTGAAACATTTTGAATTAGTAAGATATTTAGCTAACTTAAACACAAGGATATATATATATATATAATTACCTGTGTAACATTTGCAATTTTACGAAGCTCTGTCTTGTAGTGGTACAAGTGATATCGTTGACAACTGAGTTTCCAAGGATTTTCCTTGTAAAAAGTACAATATTATTTTACACTGTATCAATAGGTTCTTGTTTGTCACACAGTAGTTCCTTATTATGTAAATCACACTGCTGAAATAATTAATATGTTGTCCTTCAATCTTGTACCTGGTACAGAACCACACCAATTACTAGAGACCTGCAAATTTCGCGGTTTAGATGGCCTTCAGGATAGACTGTACATACCCCTGTACACTCGGGAAAATAACGCAAGTTCATTGGCTGCCGACTTGTAATTCGTCTCAGCTGGTTTGTCTGTGATTCGATCCTTCTTTGGTCGTGGGTTTATAACTGGTTGAGATTCGTCCAGATGAACAGTAAGCCAATAGAAAAATTATCTAAGAGGTGTATGTGTTTGAATTCTTGCCTATCACCGAATGACTCCGCGAATTTCGCAGGTCTCTACCAATTACATTAGTTAAAGCTGTGCCTAGTAAACATTCCTGAGAAAACAAAAAAGTGCAGACAATGATTATTTATTAAGCTTGATGGATGACCCCTCACACATAGAAGTATTTAACTTCATGTATTCTCTGTCAGATCTTACAGTGGCGTAGCTGTTTTTAGCCAAATCAAGTATAAAACTTCGGTAGAAAGGACATAAACCAAGAAGTGCTGAATTTCAGTCCTGTCAGTTTGGCGTGGCCAATGGATGTCTTTTCGGGATTAGTCTAGATCCCGGTGGCCGATACATAATGCCGAAGAATTTTATTTTCTGCTAAAACCGGCACAACGTTTTGGTACTACCTAAGATTTGCAAACCCGACTTTCTTAATAGCATCCAGATGGACTCTGGGTCTCTACAATACAATTTTGTCCAGGTAAACTATACGAACGTCTTACAACATAATGCTGTCTTTAAGGAACTCAAATGTGGAATATGCTATAAAAAGCAGAACTGACGCAGCCTTAGACTTCGATGTCCCCTTACCATGAAAGAAAATTCTTATAATCAGGGGCTAATTTTACACTACCGAAAATTACCTATTAATTTACAATCTTCCAAACTACTTTGCTACAGTTATTTTGTGAACAAAAGTGTATGCCAAGTGTGGCAAATGCATTGACTATTTGGTAGAGACCGGAGAAATTCGCGAATTCATTTCGCGGTAGGCTAAAATACAAATAGTTATACCCCAGTGCCGCCTCTGCTATTGGCTAACAACTCACCTGGATGACTCTGGGCCAATGAAAAACACCTGACCAAAGCTTTATCGAATCACAGGCTGCTACGTTGGGACGTCTCACAAGACAGCAGCCAATGAGTGGGTGACATTTGACCGAGTGTACGTAGAACTATGGAGTTCATCCTAAAGGTCATTGAACCCGCGAATTTTTCCGGTCCCTACTATTCGGTATCCTCAAACCCATAGCCTAGAATCGTGTGAAATAGGGATCCTCCCATCCTCTCAGAAGCGACGCCTTGGCGTGACTCCAAATTGGAAAGAAATCGATAGGTCCCTTATTGCGGTCACGGTTGCTAACTGGCAGGCCATTTCCTTCGATTCCAGAAGGCCGGAACAGGAGGTCTAAGAGCCCAGGTAGCAGTGGCAGGGCGCGGTGGTGCCACACCAGGTGGCATACATACATGTCAGTAAACTGCGTGTGTGACATGAAGCTCTCAAAAACCTGCATGTAACTTCATTGCTTAAAGCTCCACCTGGCAAACTTGCAGTTATTATTGCAGTACATAATTATTATAATATAAAAAATACTTTCAAAAGTCAGTAATTTGCATGTGTGACATGAAGCTCGGAAAAACCTGCATGCAACGTCATTGCTTAAAGCTCCATCTGGCAGACTTGCAACTATTATTGCAGTACATAATTGTTATAATATAAAAAAATTACTCAATGTTACGGCCTATCAAACTGATATTAGTATTTTTATTTACATTATTGTAATTATTGGCGTGGTTTTTGCATTTTTCTTTTAAATTCGCACTTTTAAGAGGTATGCGTATAACTACCACATTTTTTTATCTCTTTTATAATGTTGATTTTGACATTTGGGGGAAGATGAATGCAAAAGAAACCAGGCTGGTTCACCTGAATCCAACAATCACTGCAAGCGAAATTCTATTTACGAAAGTTTCAACACTCGTGGTAAAACTTGCGAGCCCGGATGGGACTAAGCTACATATAAAAAAAAAACAATACACAATTAAAATAACGTAAACCCAAATAATTTTTTTTTGGCAGAACTTAAAGAAACACGATAAAGTATGTTTGTTTGCATTTTATTTTTATCTTGCTTTTCTTTTAGTAAAACATAAATAATAAAAACAAAACTGACTTTACATATATACTTTTATCTCTGTCCTAAAAAATCTCAGGTACATGTGATTTGTTTTGATTACACACACAAAGGTATATTTTATTGAACAAAATATGCAAGAAAATTAAAGCCTGTGATGGTAGTTACACTAAAATCAACCTAATTCTGTCACCAATCTGCATCAAAACACTTATAAACGGAAAAGAGTGATCAGAAAAAAACTAACTCATTAAAAAAATATATTTCATAGATAATTTTAAGGTATTTGGATATTTTAGAGATATTTTTAAGGTGTTTCCTGAAATTAAGGTGTCCATCAAACCAACTTGAAATGTTAGTTCAAAAGATGCAGAAAAGTGCAGAGATTGCAACATTGATAATTTACTTTATGAGCTCTCCTGTAAAAAAAAAAACACATTCTCACTCTTATATTTTTAACAGGTGTATGACACAGACAAATCCATAGAAAACTCCATAATTAAAACAAGAAAAAACACATTAGTTCTGAAAAATTACTGGTCATTATAGAAAAATAGATAAACCCTACCATATTTAGCTCTCCAAACATACATTATATCGGTGACCTCTCTCTCTCTCTCTCTCTCTCTCTCTCAACGCTTTTTATCGTGTTTCTGAATCATGATTTTCTGATCTAATCTGCTTAAAACCCGAGAATATATAACCTACAATCACTCCCTGACCTGGGAATTTGGAACGCCTGAGGAGCAACTGAAACCTTTTTTTAAACATTCTTCATTAGTATGTATTGTACTTGGCACAATCGATATCTAGACGAGGCTTTCGCTTTTATTATATTTCCTTTCTTTCTAGGCTTTCAACCTGTACGGTTGGCATCCCGAAGTCTTTGGTCATGATTATTATTTATTATTATTTGTTGAAAACAAAATAGTTCACCCAAAATCTCTACCCATTCTATGATTGCTTTCAATGTTTACTGTTTTTGCAGCACACAGCAGCACTCACTCTGTTCATCATGACGACACATATTTTTCGCTTTTCCTACAATAATTCTTAGGTAAAGTTAATCATTTTTATTTAGACGTCCATAAATGGTTTAAGCAATATCAGACGCAGTGCATCGGTAAAACACGACAGACGCAGAGAAACAAACTTTTAAGATTACAGGATGTTGAAGTAAAAGAACCAAAATGAATACAAATTATTCTTTACCAAAAACTTCAAAAGTATATTAGAGACACGATTATGGCTTTACACGTGCTGGTAAATGTGTAGTTAGTCTTAAATGCTGTGTTGAACCACACTACCAGTAAACTTAGCCCTAATAAAAACATTTTGCTACAATATGTGAATAGATACTTATTGGGATTAAAATATGCCAAACGCTATACGTAACTACAAAAAGGTAAATGTAGTTTATATGTAAATAATAAAAAAAAATAGCTTTTATGTCGGAAAAGAGATACAGTTCGTTTCACCAAAACGCGTAACTTCCGCAAAATAGAACAACAAAGTTATTCTTTACAAGGAAGTAAATATTTAAGTAATTTAATTTAGAAAATGTCATAAAGTGTTAATTAACATAATTTTCTCAATAAAGTTCATGCCGCTTATGCACACATATAAATTCTCTTGCAATTGCTGCTAGTCTCGGAGGCTGACGCCTGCTTGAAAAACCCTCCAGCAGTAGTGTGTAAACTATAGATTGTCAATAAATCACCAGACCACAGGTGCAAAATTCAGTTATTTCAAAAATCACCAGTCTCACGGCTACAATCGGCATAGCACTAAATGAAGTGTGACTTTGCATAACTTCCCTAAGATTTAAAGATAGGTAAACAGGAGTTCGAAAGGACTCACTAAAACCTACAACACTTGAAAAATGTGCCTGACCTGTAGATTTCAACGAGAGTTCGGTACATTACAAGTGATATTCTGTACGTTCGGTACTTTGGTGTTAGATTTACAAGTTTTGAGCCCTGTATCTGGTTCTTTCAATGGGGAAGATTGATATAAAAAGCTGTTTTTTGTACATACACTATAACTAAAAAAAACTATTTACAGAGTTAAGGGGTATTGATCCCTAAGTTAAATGTGCTCAGATAATGCTTGCCTTGCGTTCAAGTGTTTCTTACATTAAAAGTGTATGTTCTTTTAACAAAAAAATTTATTATCATTTTTTTTATATATTTTTTAAGCATTTTAATTGTTATTTGACTCATACTTTGCTGGAAACTCCAGCTTTAAGCAGGTGAAAAATTTTCTTGTAGAAACTTTATTTTTATTAAGAATAAAGTATATGGAATGCCATGAGATAATGATTTTCTTTAAATAGTGCTTTAAAATGTAAAAATATCTAGTTTTAAATGCCTCTGTAAATCTCCTTTTTCAAGTTGAGAATCAACAACTTTCAACACTAAATTAAAACGAGTTATGTATCAAAATGTTAGAAAAACTTTAGCTCAGACTATTCTTCAGCATTTAACGAATACATATATTCATGGATTCTGAAGTTTAATTCCTTCAATTACTTGCTGGAGATGCTAAGATAAAGGCTTGCATTCTTCAAACAGATCTAACATTCAAATACCGTGCAGTGCAGCCCTCTCGCGCCAAAGAGAAGAACTACTTGGACTCGCCACGCCTTCACCCTCTGCCCCCTCACCTTGGTTGTTTGAATGGAGCCAGACTGTAACATGACGCGCTGTCGGTGGTGGTGAATCACTTAGTCTGTTCGCTTGCGATAATGTGTGGACGGGTTGGAGGGAGGGGTGGAAGGTAGGGAATGCACAGAACAGCGTTGCCTGATGTCCTTGTAGCGGGACAGCTCAGTCACGAGCCTGTACGGCCGAGGGCTAGACTGCTGAAAGGCAAGTGGCAGTTCCGAGCGATACTGGGCACGGGGCGTTGTGCATATAAAATAGTTTTTACTAATCTTGTGTGAGGTCGTAATTTGCAACGGATAATGAGAAGAGTTCATAATGAACTAATTAACAAGTCAAATATGTGTGATATCGCGAAAACTTACAGCTTACACCAAACAATTAACTAAATAAACACCAATTAAATTTTTGTATCAGTCATTGCGTTCATTACTTAGGTTATCGATTGAAGTTCAAAAACAAATAAAAAAATAAGTTTATGAAGGAAAAACAATGGTTTTTTCTTGCTTCGATAATTTTATCGTCTTTTGTATTTGCTTAGAATCGTTTTATGTTTTACATTGCTGTAAGAGTTATTTTTTTACATATTGTGATAAGTAGTAATGATATGTCTGATATCGAGATATTGTTAACTACAAACTTGTACGGGTCCGTCTGGAGGGGGAAAGGGAAGAGACAAACGCCCAAAAACTGTAAATAAATAAATGTATTTATTGGTTAAATTTAAAACTATAGGCCTAATGCTAAGCAACATCTGAAATTTCTTCGTCAGATATACATGGTTATGAGATGAATTAGTTATACTAAAAGTGTAAGACATTCAATACAAAAATATGTACTAATCAGTTAAATTATAATGTCAGTTTGGAAAGGACATTTTTTCTTTGCAGATTTTCAAATGGCTCGAGTCACTCCATGCGCCATCTTTCAAAGTGAAATACAACCTCAGAACTCTTAATGCAAAAAAAAAATGGCAGTAAACTTTACTTGATTCATCATAGCCGTGTTCTTGATTGAGTACAGTGTTTTTTAATTAAGTATTATTTATGATAAGCATTGACACAGGGAAGGGAAGGTGATGTGTATATTATTTATATATAGTACAATTTTAATAGAAAAAAGAAGTAAGAATGTTCACGACTTAAGCCCGTATCACACGATGGCAGTTTCCTTGGAAGGTCATCCATGCCAGCTAGTATGATGGTTTAGGAGTTGAAATAGCAGAGCGCTGTCCGTTTTCATGGATGTTTTTTTAATCGGCCGTGTTCGAATTTATGTGGATGGTTTCGTACTTGATGAATATTTTAACCAATCAGAATGAATGCCCCTAGTTTTTAAATCTGTAATTAACTTTGGAGGAACTGAAATGTTTTGATTGTTTGAAAATAATGGTGAACATAAATTTCTAATGAAATCTAAGCAGTTACGGCAAGCATTATTCGAAAACTTTTGTTGTTGAAACTTGTAATGTAAATGCTCACCCATTTTCGATCGTTTTATGAATGTTAATAAGAGTATTTGAAGTGAATTTTAAATACTCAACTAGTTGGACCATCGTATAGTTAGACATAGGCCTATATTAAAATTACGAGATGTTGTAGGTAGAAGATAAAACATAGTTTATATATTTTTAAAACGTGATGGCTTTTGAACATTATTTAATTTCATTTCAATTAAATTTCACCACGAGTGAATTAGGTCGTGTGTGTGATAGTTTCTTTCAGAGAAACATACCTTTCTAGCTGTCAGCTAGCAGTTTTGTTGGAAGCTTCTAGCGGAATCCAAACGAAACTTTCCATCGTCTGATACGGGCTTTACACTATGCGCGCATGATGTTACACGCCACCGAAACATTGTTGCTAATTTATAGGGGAATATTACCAATTGGCAAAGTGGGAAAAATATAGCTCGAGAACGCACAGATTTAGGATGTTGTGCGAGTTGTTTGAAAAAGTTTGACAAGATATATAAAGTAATAAGCTAATGTGAAATAGTGGAATTATGTGGAAAAAATAATTCGATAACTATTTTATATTAGGTAACATTACTGTAAAATTTTAAAAATGCATTTATTTCTTAAATATAAATTATTTAGGAATCCAAAAAATATTTATAAATTATTTCATGATTTGCCTATTATTAAATTGTACATAACAGGTTGTAACTTGTACTCAAGAACAATAGGTACAAAATTTTTGTTGAAATAATTTAATAGTACCCAATGAAAGTAAATTTAATACGACTCGTACACAATACGAATATGATTGGTTCAGACAAAACTTACATTATTTAAATATTTTAAGATAGGGCCTATGTACATTATTTCATTTGTGCACACAGCTACGCTATTATTTGATACTTCCTTATCTATCGTTTGGAATCAGGACAATATTTCCAAACTTACGCAAAGTTGCTGACGACTAGTGAAGAAATTTAAAAGTTTCGAACTAACAAAACGGAATAGGTTAACGACTCTAGCCACAAGTAAATGTTCTCAAAATTGTATTTCAATGAAAAAAAGTCACAAATGTTGGTTAAAATATGATAAGCAAAACACTAGCGAAACTATGAAACAGCAATATAGCATGAAATTTCGTATTCTCAACGGAAAAAGTTATTTACAAACAGTAAGGTATAACCGAGCATATATACACACACACACACACACACACACACACACACACTTTATTGTTGATATATATAATTTAACAGAATTAAATGCGTAATAAGTACCTACATGCTTGTTGCATAAGATATTGATAACTGGCAGCATTATTGTAATTTCTATTCACTTAAATGCATGTAATTGTTCCGTCATAATCATTAAATTAACAAACACAAAATGTATAAACGTGGAACCATTGAAATTTCAAAACACTGAACTATTAGAACAATACCTTTGTTATTTCTTAACACCAAATTGCAACTCTTTCATAATATTATCTTACGTAATGTTAATACTATATTATAGATAATGTAATAAACAAAACATCTATGTTTGCTTTTGCGTACTGGCGTGAATTGCGCGGGCGTTCTGTGATATTACTTTTTCCTTATTTTTTTATTACCGACTGTACCTGTGCTCGGCGCGCAAGATAAATTCAGCCTATCACTTGCTGACGCGGCGGGTCAGTGATACAGCGGTGTTTGTTTACTTCGAAACTCAGCTAAGAGTGAACAGAGAAACGTTGTTTGTTTGTCCTTTTGCAAGGGCCTGGATTCAGTTGTCTTTTGACAGTAGCAATGAGCAGGTCGCGCATGACGCTAGTAGGCTGCGTTTTTACGAGTCAAAATGTTTTCTATAACTAGGATTGAGTTGTACAGAGTCATTAAAGTGCAAACAATGTGGAACTTAAAGCATTATCACGCGTTTACCTTCGTCGAGCGAGCCACGGGCATAGAAGATAAATCGGAGAAGGTACGAGCACAAATTAAGAAGGATGTAGCCCGCGAGGTCTCTAAATTTAAATCTAAGCTGGACAGCGTTCAGAGAGGAGAAGAAAAGTTCCTGTCGAAATTTGCAATCACTGCCTTCAGCCTAATCACATCCGGTTTTTGTTCGTCAGTCTTATGCTTTTCAATATTTCAAATCAATTTCCAAATGACCACTTCACATTTAAAGGTAAAAACTGCGAGCTAAAAATAAGTTTTATGGTATTTGAATTAAGCAGCCTCAAAAACCCCGAGGCTCTACTCTTTACGTGCAAATAATGTTTTGACACTTCCGAAGTTATTCCGAACAAATTGCGGAGAAGTCATCTCGGATTTTGAAAGCAACATTAACAGATTTGCTATCAGTTTTGTTGGGAACCCAACCAAATTCCGTTTTCTGCGTCAAACGCTTCTTTTTGGCTGTTTCAAAGTAGTTTCGAAGTAACTAGTTCGAATTTTATGTAAAAATAAACAAATTGAATTCAGCGACCTCGAAATCATTCAGGGGACAATTTTTTAACGCTATTATCAATGTTGTGGTATTTTCGAAGTAATTTTGATTAAAATTCGAAGTAATGTTATTAAATTTTGACGTAACATTCAAAGATGTACAATTAGGGACCTCAGAAACCCAGCAAATACAGTTTTCTGCGTCAAAGGCATATATTCGCCGTTTTCGAAGTAATTTCGAAGTTAATATTTCGAATTTCGATGTAACAACAATGGATTTGAACTCAGCGACCCCGAAAACCCCCGAGTACGATCATTCGCGCCAACTGTCAAACCTATTTGACTTTTGGCCAGGGAATTCGGATTTGGCCCCACTGTGCGGCGTCCAGTTATATGAGCGGTCCAGGCAAGATATGGAGATAAATAAATGGATTTATTAGTTACTTCGGGTAATATAATAACATCCAAAATGACATGAATTAGTTATACAAGTGTAAGGCATTCAATACAAGGTGTACTAAGCAGTTTAATTATAGTGACGCACTGTGGAATGACCTTTTTCTTTTGTAGATTTTCAACTGACTCGAGTTTTTCTATGCACCATCTTTCAAAGTGAGATACAATCTTAAATATCTCAATTCAAAAAATATTTGCAATAAATTTTATCTATGGCAATGCATGAAATAATTTTGTTCTTTATTGAATACATTGCGTTTAAGGTTTGTTCATGAAAAACATTTAACCGGCGATGGGATAGGGGGGAATTGGGGACATAAAGGAAGTCAATGTAACGTATTTGTGTAAACAGAAAATTATTAATGACTTTTATTCGAACGAATATTAAAATATGTAGTACTGAATTAATAGGACAAAGATTAAGAAAGTTTGTGGATTATGCCATTAACGTATTACGTCACACGCCACCGAAACATCGTCGCTAATTTTTTGAGGAATATTACCAAATGGGTGAGCGGAAAAAAATATAACTCAAAAACGCTTAGGCATAGGGTTTGGTGCAAGTTGTGTTAAAACGTTTGACAAGTTGTGTGTAGTAATAATGAAAATAATGACAATAATGAAAACAAGTAAAAAATTGTTTCCGTTAACGAGTTGAGCTTAGGTAACATTAATGTAAAATTTTAAAAATGCCTTTGTTTAAAAAATATGAAAGAGATATTAATATATATATATATATATATATATATATATATATATATATATATACCTGAATCGGCCTATCATTAAATTGAAAACATGTTTAAATTGTACTCAATAACATTTACTGCAAACTTTTGGTTGAAACCATTTAAAAGTACCAAAACTAAAGGAATTCTCTAGGAACACTCGTGCAAAACACACAAATAACTGGTTATAACTGAACTAATATTCTCTATAGTTACATATATTTACATATTTTATATTAACATAATTATATTAAACAGCCCTCATGTGGGCACATTGCTACACTATTTAGAAATTACTTCCTTACCTATTGTCAGGAAAGTAGAAATCGGATAGTAACATTTAGGAATTAAGAAAATATTTGCAATTTCCACTTTCTTCCATCGTTCTGTGAGCTGTTTCAACTCAGCTTGTACAGCGACGCATCTTTTTGTACGTGACTTTTGAACAGCATCGTACAAAATCTTCGATTTATCCTTTGATTAATTTATTGTCCAATTTTATGTATCATCAAACGGTGTGTACTCAAGTTAGTGTATTGTGTATGTAAATGTTTACTTTGAAAGTGTTTATGTAATTTTGTGATATTCCCAATTCCATCTCCACACATTGATATTATTCCTTCCCATATTACTTCATATTTACTTGTCTTGAACTAACTTAAATTGCCTTGTTGAATGCTTTGTTTGACCAATTTTAATGTCAATCTTCAGTTCATTTCTATACTAACTAAAAGCCTATTAGAGTACCATAGAGAGAAAGAGATTCTTGCAATTGCTTTACTCACACTAAGCTTAGTCAGAATAATATTGTTTGACTTAATTATATGATATATATCTATTAACCTACTCAATTTATCACAAACTGAAACTGGCTAATCTCCACCGATGGAAATCGGAATATCAAATCTTATATTAGTATTATCTTAAAAAGTAATGTAAATAAGTATTTATGTGTTAAGATATGCTGATCGACTATGATGCAGGAATTTGTATTCATATGGTTGTAATGAAACCTGGCCAGATAGTGGTTAATAATATAGATCTGACAAAGTTAATATTTATATTTCATGGTAGATTTGGCTGGACAGGACAATGATATACAGTTTATGAAGGTAAATTGGCGCCCTAGAATCCGTAAGTAATTTATTACCCTATACTCAAATTTTAATATTCAGAGTACATTTAAATATTGCATTAAACCGACCAAGTATATGTTAGAAGTAGGTGTTTGTTTCTATGGGCTTTGACTTTTCAACTTTGATATGAATCGATATCAAAGTTGAAGGTGCGGAGTAACATAGAGTTCTGAACGGCACGGTGAAATAGGGCTGTCTTCTCTTGCAGGCGGCCACCAGTCACAAGGAGGAAACCGTTGGCGTGGGCATACCTTCTTGCGGTCTAATGGGCATTAGAATTTTTTCGCGAACTTCATGGCCCTACTTATTAGTCGTAAATAAATTATTTTGACGTGGCAACGTCTAATAAATCGATGAACGCCGGTTGCACGCACGAAAAAAAGGCCCGTAACGCACATTGTCCCGTTTCGCTGTGTCCCGTTACGCTCATTGTACGCTTGCGCCGCATCTATCTCTATTCCACTCGATCGGAACAATCATCGATTTAACTTTTTCGAGGCACATTAAACTTGAAACACTCACATTCGTTTCCTACTTTTACTTTTCCTATCATCGTCCTATCCTTAACAGAATAACACAGATTGGAAGAAGTTAAATAGCAAACATGTATAAAAGTTATAGTTAAAATAATCTCTTCGTTAAAGTAATAAACATATTTGAATTAATGAGTGCAAATAAAAGTAAATTTATCAATTAAATTGTAGATTTAATTTCACTCCTTCTTTGTATCCATACAAAATAGTGATAATTCAATAAAAATGATTCAATTTTATTCATAAAAGTATGCAATCATTTCATCAATATTTTGTTATGACGTCACGTTAAACTATCGTCCGTAAACCGACTTTACAGACAACCAATTTTTTTTGGATATGCGATTGTTCTCCGGAAATGTGTCTTTTTTGTTACGCATTAAGAGACATTTAAATACAATGTTCCTGAGTGCTTTACCCATTTGTCTAACTGTTTTAAATAATAGGTGTTGCTTTAACTCACCCGTGTTTCTCCACTCTTGATGTCTGTACCAAATTTGCCAACGATTTCTTACTTTTAACACCGTTATTCAGTTTCTTGATAAAAAGAAAAGGTTGGTTGTCTAGACCAAGCGACAAGGTAAACAAAAAATCTAGCTTCCTTTAAGTACAGGCTGAAAAAACATTTTTGTAACACCTGCTAACCATCGGCGCTACCCTATTGCTTGAATCTGTGTGTGAATGTGCGAGTGACTGGTTTTAATGTAGTAGCACTTTTTTTTTTTTTTAAATACTATTTGCTGTATGTTTAATCACTTCCCTTTTTATGTATGTCTATGCTTAATTTTTAATTACTTTAAATTAGTTATGGTTGAATCTTTGGTAATAGTTAATATTTGAACATTAAGTTAAAATTTTAATTTTTTCTCTTAATATTTAGTCAACATCTGCTTATATAATGCTTAATTTTTAATATTCCACTATTTGATGTAATTGCAGAAAAGTGGTTAAGTGTAAGAAAAGGCTTACCGCCTTAACTTCGCCACCAATGAAGACGATAAATAAATAACTAAATAAATAAATTTGCGCCACTTTGGCATTTTGACAGAGCCGAAAATGCCGTAGACTGCACTCCAACTCTATCGCTCCGTCTGCAGTTTGGCAACAACGTAGAGGACGACAACCAGGGATGGGACGAGCTCAGCATTTCTGAGAATCGGGTATCAACACGAGTGTTTGGTGTCAAAGATAAAGATTAGACCCGGGAGGGGTGGGAGGTGGGGAGGAGGAAAGGTTCGACTGACGCGCTGTCCTACGGACAACAGTTGAACTTTTTTCTCATTCTTGCCCTGTGTTTCTGAAAACGGCCAACAGATGTGTTAGCATCGGAAATTTATCCTCGTAGCCGAGGGCCTAATAAGCCTTAAGTGCATAGACAGCTCATGTGATTCCGTGAAATCCGTGTAATAACAAATAACGAAACTATCCGACGTGCTTTTACAGACTATGGATTAGTTTTTAAGTGAAACTTCTTTGAGTACGCTTTTTTTCTAACCTAACTAAAAACTAAGTGTATTTGGGAGTGGTCTGGGTTAGGGACCCGCCTGCGCCTTACGCCAGCTGACTTGCTGGCGTCTAGTAAGGGAGTACTCGGGCAGTGGGCAACACAACAGGGTTTGAGCTTATTCTGAAGTGAGAAATAATAATTTTATTAATTCATGTTTATTTAGAAAATTGTCTTATTTCTTTCTTTCTCTCTCTGACGTTTTACCCCTTACGATATAGTTACGAGTAGAGGTTTCAATTGCCAAAATAAGATTAAATTCTATCACGCGCTCTTTTTTGAAGTGAAAACTTCTTTAGCCGCGTTGAGCAATTTTTGGTAGGGGCAAATCTTATGGGTTCGCGTCACCGACATGCTAGTGATGTGTTGTGCCAGACTGGCGAATCGCAGCGGCCTGTGTAATTGTATACGCATATATACACTAATACATTGTATATACTCGACTGTATCATGTGCGTGTTGGATTATTTTTTCGGATGGGTAAAAATCTTGTGCGTTCACATCACCGACATGCTGTAAGAGCAGTAAGTGAAGTTAATTTGACCACGTGAATACATGACCTAGGTCTGACATCACTGGTAAGTCATAGCTAGATAATGAATTTTTACGTTATTTTTACATACCACTGACATCTGTTGAGACTAAAAAATGATGTAAGGATAAATGATATCATGCTGACATCGTACTGATATAATACCAAAATCATTTTCTTACGTACATTTGACGTGGAAATGATGTCATATTTTTAGAGACCGGAAAAATTCGCGGATTAATTTCGCGATAGGCTGAAATTCAAACATGTGAACAATTTCGCTGGTTCTGCTATTGGCTCGCAGTTTAACTGGAGCTCTCTGGGCCAATGAGAGACTATCGACCAAAGGAGTGTCGAATCACAAACTAGTCAGTGGAGCTGCCTCACAAGTTAGCACCCAATGAACACGCGTGTTTGCTTGAGAAATGCAAAGGATAATGGAGGCTATACTAGAGGTTATTGAATCCGCGAATTTCTCAGGTCTCTACATATTACATTACTAGAGACCGGGAAAATTCGCGAATTCATTTCGCGATAGGCTAAAATACAAATAGTTATACCTCAGTGCCGCATCTGCTATTGGCCCAGAACTCACCTGGATGACTCTGGGAAAATGAGAAACACCTGACCAAAGCTTTATCGAATCACAGGCTCCTACAATGGGACGTCTCACAAGACAGCAGCCAAAGAGTGGGTGACATTTGACCGAGTGTACGTAGAACTATGGAGTTCATCCTAGAGGTCATTGAACCCGCGAATTTTTCCGGTCCCTCTACATATTACTAGAGACCCGTGAATTTCGCGGATACAATGACCTCCAGGATACACTCCAATATCCTCTACACACTCGGGCAAATGCCAACTGTTCATTGGCTGTTGACTTGTGAGTCGTCTCGACTGGGTACCCTGTAATTAGACATTTCTATGAGTGAGGGTCTCTAATTGGCCCTCAGTCCTCCAGATTAACAGAGAACCAATGACAGAAGCAGCACAAAGGTATAATTATTTGAATTTTAGCATAACACGAAATGAATCCGCAAAATTCACGGGACTCTACATATTACACTTTAAAACAAATTTCTGAGTTTTCACTTCTGTTGACTGTCCCCATGAGTGTTTTTTTAAATTCCTAAATGTATTTGAGTGATAAAAATGGCTGCTCTGTGGACAGAGGCGGAGGAAGCAGACCCGGGCCGGGAGATCGTGCGCCGCAGTGAACAGGTATTCGCGAGCGGCTATCAGCGGGGTCGGCGGGTCGGCACACGCGATTAGGCTCCGGGGTCGCGGCCAGGCAGGTCAGAGGTCACGCGCGCAGCAATTAGTTAAATGTTTCCGCCGCCGCGCGCGCGACTCTGCTCTCTCTCTCTCGCCGTCTGCAACCTTTGACGAGAATCCCTCATTACATTACTCTTCATTTGCGCCGGCTCCGGTGCCCCGCTCCTCCTCTCGCCCGCGCTTCAGTAATCAAGCTAATTAGCCGTTGTTTGTTGTCGGCTGCCGGCCTCCCCTCGGCCGCGTCGCCGCCAGGTCGCCAGCTGCTTCACGAGGACAGAACTGCAGCTCCTGTTCCGTCATCGCTCCGAGCACCCGAGCGCGAACAACTCCAACATTTAGTTACGTTAGGTGCTTCTTGCAGTTTCTTTATTTCGTTCTTCGAACTCAAACGAAATGAAACTGGGGAACGTGAGTTTTCAGAGTAATAAATCAGTAGGGAGAGCGTGCCGACTCTGGAACATAGGCGAGGGGGGAGCGGGGTAATCCGGGGATTATCCCATTTTTTATGGTTTTTTACGCATTTTTTATGGTTTTTTATGTGCAAATCCAGTTTTTTATCCGCTAATCCAGTGGCTAATCCGCTAATCCAGTGGCTAATCCGCAAATCTGCAAATCCGCAAATCTGCAAATCCGCAAATCCGCAAATTCGCAAATCTGCAAATCGCAAATTCGCAAATCCGCAAATCTCAAATTCGCAAATCCGCCATTTTGTATTTCTAGAAATTTCCACCAACTTCGAATCGTGATGTCATGATTCTGTGTCGTCTGCTGGAGGCCGCCATCTTGATTTCTTCTGGCCGCCATCTTGTTTCGTCTGCTGGAGGCCGCCATCTTGATTTTTCCTGGTCGCCATCTTGTTTCGGCTGCTGGAGGCCGCCATCTTGTGTGACGTCATATAGTTCTGTTGGTCGCCACCAGGTAGCAGCAGGTATTATTTTATTTTAACTAAAATATTTTCAGTGCCGAGGCTGGGATTCGATCCATGGGACGTGAAAACGTCCAGGATGTCGTGGTTACGAGGCGGACGCCTTGACCACTAGACCACGAGACCAATTGGATTATGGTGGAATAAATAATCTATATATGCTACGTACTGACGGCAAGTTTATAATAAATGGGGGAGGGTGTTTTTGTTTTCCTTAATGCATACCTAAGGCGCCACATTTGAAATTAAAATTATTATACAGCCGCCATCTTTAATTCCAGCACAGACTACCAGATGGTGCCAAATTCAAAAATTAGTTGCCAGAGGCGCCGCCATCTTGGTTCTCAAGTTGGCTGGTAGATGTCGCTAGTACCGCGCGCCAAATTCAAAAATTAGTTGTCAGAGGTGCCGCCATCTTGATTCTCAAGTTGGCTGGTAGATGTCGCTAGTATCGCGCGGTAAATTCAAAAATTAGTTGCCAGAGGCGCCGCCATCTTGATTCTCAAGTTGGCTACCAGAGTGTGCCACCGTCGCCATCTTAATTCATATTTCAGATGCCAGGGCACAGCACCATTCGATAGGTCGAATGCTAATCGATATATTTACTTTTATTTCATATTTCTGCTGCCAGGACGCAGCACCATTCGATAGGTCGAATGCTAATAGATATATTTACTTTTATTTCATATTTCAGCTGCCAGGGCACAGCACCATTCGATAGATCGAATGCTAATCGATATATTTACTTTTATTTCATATTTCAGCTGCCAGGGCGCAGCACCATTCGATAGGTCGAATGCTAATCGATATATTTAGTAACAAGTGTTGCTACCAGAGGGCGCGATATTTAAATTTAAAAAATATTACAACCTTTAAACAATTCTCCGCCATCTTGGATTCAACAGCCCCACCATTTTGGAAGCACATGATACACCCAAGGACTCGTTCCAATACATGCACAGAGTGCACCGAAAAGATTGTTCCCTTACATGCACAGAGTGCACCATATTGAATGATCATGATATGTGTTCCTTTATATGCATCAGAAGCAGGCATAAGAAATTTTTTCTTGTAGGCATACTTTAGTGTTAGCTTTCCTGTAATGCATTTAATAATAGTGTAAGCTCATTATTATTATTTAGTGATAGTGAATTTATAACTATGATGTGTAGTCTCATTCTCTTCATCTCGACGTGGCGGAAGATTCTCTGGAGTGTAAGCTGAAAAAAAAAAAAACTTGTGTTTGAATTTATAGTGGTATGCTGCTTTCCACATCACCTTAGAGACTATGTCTCAGGAGGTACAGCATTAGATGCGTTAACTCCTTTTTTTTATACATGGCGAGTTTCCCCGAGAGGCCTATTTTCCATGTTTAACAAGGGCGCAAGCATTATGCTTCACCGTCACTCTCTCCGAAGCCGCTGTCCACTCCATCATCTGGCTCCACTTGCTCTTGAGCCTCCATTACAGCTTCAAAGCATGCTATAATACCGTTGTAAAGGTATGTTAGAAACTCGTATTCCTCTGGAAATGCAGCGAACAAATTGATCGCGGAGACCTCTAGATGGTGTACTATCGCATCTATATTCATGCCGATGCAAGCATGAAGCGCATATTCAATGCAATCGCGCATTTCCTCAAAAGCAGCCATGTTCATTATGGAATTGTCAGAGACAGAATGAAGACTATAGTTGACCTGGTCTTGACGGAAAGATGACATGCAACAAAGTTTAACCACATTAGCATTTAAAATCAGGATAGACTCAAATTTACTTTAAATTATTAAACAGACTAGCATTTAAAGAAAACTATCAGATTCACTATCTGAACCGTGTAAATAAGATGAGTGCAATCTCTACATGTTAAACATACCGATGGTTTTATCTCCACATGCGCAGTACAGTAGTGCATGAGTTCTGTCCAACATTCTTAATGTTTTATGGCTGAAGGGGGAGGCAATGAATCGAAGTTGGTTGCCATCTACCCAGTTGGCCACTCCGAGCGGAGGAGGAGTTTGCAGCGCTGTTGTTTTCCTACAACTCGACTCGGAGCAGCAATGCTTATTGAGCGTACCAAGGTATGAGGATAGTACAAAAAAAAATAAACTGGAAAATTATAAAATAAAATAAAAAAGTTAGAATCTCTTATTATGTGGGGAACTCCGGTTCAGGGATCTAGACGGTAATGTCCCCATGGAAGCGTGCTAATTCCATCATCGGAAATGCTCCGCTTGTCGTCACCTGATGACAACGCCACCTTAGTCACGCGTTCAGTACAAACAATGTGATTTCGTGAACGAAAATGATATTGAGTCCCCCAAACCCGTGAATTTGTTTGCAAGCAATCCAGATATTGCTCAAAAAGTAGCGAGCTGAGTACACTGGCCTTCACACCCTTGGCTTTAAGCGTAAAAGCACCATCGTCCATCTTGTATGCATAAAGTTTGGGGCGAAGACCAACATACTCAGTAATGATGCGTCCAGCGGCTTCATCCTTCATGACACCAGTCATGCCGTGGTTGACTGATGGAAACCTTTGAGCATTATCTGGAGCATAATTCGAAGTGTCGAATCGAGAAGCCAAATCGGGGAGAATCGAAGAATACACATCGCGACACTCGATGTGGTACAGAAGAGAATCGGTATCTGAGTAAAGCAGGTGCAGAGATGGAAAGGGAAACTTAACCTGCATATAGTTATAGTGGAAATCATAGAGATGCAATTTGGATAAATCTAAGATGGCCACACCAGTGTAAAGGGGTTTGTTGAAGGTTACCGAACCTTTGGCTAACTCAATGAGGACCAGATTCTCATCGACGATCCGCCTTGCCTTAAATGACGGACGACCTATCAACTCTGCCGCACCATATATGGTATCGTACCGCGAAACCACACGTATGTCACGCTCCCTACGCGGCGACTGCAAAGATTTGCCAAAAACGGAATTATTCATTAATTTATAGAAGGATTTCTCAAAGGGGTTCGCTGCCTGAGCACGGCAATTCAGATTATACCGTACGTACGACGCCATCCAGGATTTTTGTTCAAAGCGCAAAACACGATGAACATTGTCAAGAACGGCCCCGTACGTAAGGTAGTGCTGCAGTGTTTTTGCATGTAAAACATAGTTCTTTCACGGTTCAAGTGTCAATAAGAGCTTTGACATATTGCCGTTCACCGGTACGCCATTCACGGGTGCAAGCGGCAGGTCTGATAGCCGGTCATGACATTCACGCGGAAAGGATAGATCCACCTCTATAAAACATGAGCAGTCACCATCGGTGTCCATGGTGCTAAAGTTCCAGTTTGCATATTCGAGTTCCTGCACCCACTGGAAGTTGCCCACCGGAAGCTTACCAAGCATCGTATGACCATAGAGAGAATTTACATCGAAATAACAGATGTAGGAAGACGGCAGGCTGGAGTCATAATCGCTCATGTAAACATTGTTAGCCTTTGCATAGCGCCGACTAACGTTGGTGATCCCACCCCGAACAGCATTCTCCAAGAAAAGATAGATATCTGGATCGGTGACTAATTCCAGACACACCTCAGACTTGCTCAACAAACCGTCCCACGCAAGTGATGGGGCCGTAATGTAGTGCGCCGGATCTAAGCCATAGGACTGGCAACAAACTGAACGGAAATTCTCGAACACGTCAGCCAACAAACACGTATCCACCTTCAAATACTGCAACGCGTAATCGTTCAAAGTCTTACAGCGGAAAACATTCCACGCAGATCTAGCGTGAGCATAGTCCCCGTCACTCACGTCAGTCCCACTAAGAGCATTATGAAATGCTTCCCTAGGGGGTAGTGAGGTCGTCTGCAGTTCTGCCATACTAGTGACGAAATCGTATGGGAACACCCCTTTCCTACGAGCTAGATCAAACTGTGCGTCTTCTGGAAACTGGACACGAGTGAGGCTCAGCTGAGCAGGCGAGAGATTACCTGCCAGAGTATCCAGAGATGAAGTTAGGAAGTTAAGGGAGTCAATGAATCTTAAACGCACTGTTCGAGTACCTCCTCTCGCATCATTACCGGTAATCGGTATGTACTTTGTTATGCTCTTGTAACTTTCAAGAGACGTGCCTATAACCCTGACCTCCCCGGGGTTCTCCAAAATGGAGGAACCGTCAGGTTGTGCAATATGACGTGAGACTAATGGTCTCATCAAAAAGTGGGCATCATAATTCTGAAGATTGTGGAAAATAGCCACCAGTTGGTTCTTCTGCAGTCTAAATGCAATATTACACTTAGAATGCGCATAGCCACGAATCTCACCGGTCAGGTGGTCATGGTCCAACACTGACTTGTCACCTAGTGTCTTATTACATATATGGCAATGTGTCTGACTCGCCAACCGCGCAGCAACAGCAGGAGTCTGGGCTTTCATGGGAACGGTCTTAGCATAAATCGCGCACACCCACTTAGTCATATCAATCAAGGTAGAGACCATGTCGGCAACACAATTCTCCCCTTCAAAGTGCGCATATCTGGTAAGCGAAGCATCGTACGAACAAACTAATAAAATGCTACATGCATAAGGCACGTGCTCGTTCACCGTCGTGGTGCTGGAGGCATCGGTCTCCGGTAAACAGGTGGACATCGGTTTCAAGTAGGTCTCTGTATCGCAATAAGCGACAAAGCCCATACGTTCCTTCTTGGATACATTTGTGAACTCGAGCCATTTGGTCTCCTCAGTCGGGAATACTGACCGAACGGCCGTGTGTTGGCTGCACAAATCAGTGTGGGAGTTCAACTTGTCCGCAGTATGGAAATACTGAAGACAGCGGTCGCAAACCCACTTTGTATGTTGATCACGCGAGAGTTGAGAAGAAAGCAAGCGGGACAAATTCTTAATAGTCACGAAATGGAGATGAGCGGGAGCACCAGACGCACGAATAGCCAAAATATTCACATGGCGATCACATCGCATAGAGGTAATGCAAATCGGCTGGATACTTGCATCAGTGGGTTTGTTAAAATCCTCGTCAATAATCGTTCCCTGATCACTCACGCAAGAATAAATGTTCACGGAAATATTATTGAGACTCTCAAAGATCTTAACCTGATGCAGTGTCATGGGGAACGTCATACCGGTCGTATCAAAAACCTCGAGAGGATTAGGATACGATCCAGTACGAGTAACCATCCCAGCCGCCGGCGTCACACCTGCCATAACGGCATACAGAAAGCACATCTCACGGTCAGTCTCGATGTTTACACAAGCTTTGCGGTTAGACAAAAATGCAGGCAACTTTGTATGCGCGGCCCCCACCGTGAATGGTCGGTATGCAGAGACATGCATGTCGAGATGTTTTACATGACTCAACATCCATCCAGACCCGCGCAAAGCAAACTCACTTACATGCTCCATAAGCACAGAAACTAATGTGAAACTGAAAATTTCTGCTAGGTCCTCACTTAACAAAACAGGGATACTTTTGGAGGCGAAGTGGAAGCTTTCACTGATGGGGCCCTGCACAGGATCCTCCTTAATAAATACCGCGGCCAATGTAAGATAAATTTTGAATGGGCGGAGAACGCCACCCACTACGTCCAGAAAGGGTTCCCTGCACCTGGAGAGAAATCTATTAATGTTGGGGTCGGGCTGGGGAATATCATTCGCGATTCTGGAATCAACAAGTCGACCCTGGAATGCGGAATCTAAAGTGACGGGCTTCAGGCTAGGCAAAGAGGGAGGTGGCGTGTCTTCGATCTCTAGGTTGGATGAATCATCAGCCGACGATAAAATCACTGACTCAAATGATGATGAAGATGAAATCAATGAATCAATAGATGATTCATCGAGCTCAGACATCGAAGGCTCGCTTTCCTCAAATCTAGCACGCTTATTAGAGTATGGAGAAGACATTATTATAAAAGGAATTTAAAAAAAATAAAGAAGGATACGCTCAACAAGTTAGAACCTGAAAAATAAATAAAAGATGCTTGCTCTAATATACTGAAACCAACAGCTGTATCAGCACTTATTATTTTCCATAATATGTGTAAAAATTTGTATTGAAAAAATAAGTGTAAATATGAAATAATTGTATGTCATGAGAAAACTTCTTGTAATATTTATTTGTGAAGTATTTCAAGTTGTAAATAATGTAGAAATATAAAATGTTTAAGACATGTAAACAATGTGCAAGAAATTAATTATATGTCGGTATATTCTGAGAATGTAGAGAATTATTATTTACATGGAACATACTGTATTGAAAACAAATGTATATCAACTTCATATCACGCTTAATATTGTTTAAAGTTTGACAAAATTTATTTAACTGTTTGCAAGCAAAGAACGAGCTCTGAATGGTTGTTGTTTTTATAAATCGCGCATAGCGTTCAGTAACAGAATGAAAGATGTATTAAAGAAATATTAAATACACGCATTCCGTTGTAAAAATAATTATGAAAACAAGTTGATTCTCAATCATTAATAAATAAGCGAAAACAGGAATAATATTCAAAGTAATATAATCGCAACAAAAAAAATAGAGTTTAGTAATTTTTCCGTGATAATACACAATTTAAGTAATATAAATACATGGATTTAGTTATTGCTTAATTCGACCGTTTTAACGTGTTTATTTATTTAAAATAGTGGACATATTGTTAAATAAGAACTGTAAACACAGTGCGCGAACGTGTTTTAACGAAACGAATGTACTCCATCTCGTGTTGTCAGTCAGAACTGACAGAACACATACCTTATCTGGAGAAGAACGTCTCTCTGCGGAGGAGGTATCGAGGGCTGACGAGGGCTGGCTGCGATCAAATGAGGTTTCCGACCTCTGTGGCAGGTGTATATATATATAAATCTGCGTCGGGCGATGACCTGAATTCTCGCGGAATCGCCTACTCTGTGTGTCGGCTTTAGATGACAGTTATAAACTGAAAATTATTAATTTAAGAAAGTTGAGTAGATTATATTTGGTAAAATCATTTAATAATATGGTGATCATGGAAAACTAGTTAAACTATATGTTTTTTGTTTTAGAAAGTAGATTTTCTACCATTCACTTTTTTCAGAATTAAAATTTAATTAATGTTTTTTTATTATAGCTTACTGAAAACATTTTTCTGCAATCGTTGTAATGCATTACAACGATTGCAGAAACTGTCAACCAAGTCTGTGACAGCATATAGACACCTCTTAGGTGCGACGACAGTTGTCTGGAAAAACAAATTCCTTTCTCTGAAAATAGAGAGCTTCATCCACGGGCTCTCGCACGTCAACCCGCTGGTCGGCCCAGGAAGGCAGGACGTTTCAATGCTAGCTTTTATTTTATATCAGAGGAATACTTAAATCATAACAATAAATCAGAGGTTACACATTAGTTTTATTGTAGTCAACATACATTTCGTGAACGTGCGGGCGCAGAGACTGATGGATAATTTGAATACATTTTTTTTTAAATTATACTAAACCAGAAAATTATATAATTGAAAAGAGTATTAATAAAAAATACAGTAACCTACACGTTCTTTACTTAAGTTGCAAACAGTTTCGGTAATAAAATATGCATTATGCTTTTAACAATTTATTTTAAAACTTTATGCAAAACTGAAAAATTACAAGAAAATCACACATAATGTTTGCATACAAACCTGAACATTTACATACAAAGAGTATTAAAGTGACGATAAAAAAAAGATTTGAATGCTAACTTGAACATTTCCTTACACACAAAGAATATTATATTTACGTATTCAGCTGAAACATTTACATACACAAAGTGACAAAAATTCAATTATACTTTGCTTAATAATTCTAGAAGTAATGAGCGCACTGCTACCCGGGCCATCTCGTCAGTTCTTTGTATGGAAGCACTAGACTCTGTTTGAACTCCGACATCTTGACTCACCGGTCCTAAATGACTGAGATCTCTGGTTCGACTCTTGCGAGAGGCAGCAGGCTTTCGCTGTCGTCTGGTGGACTTCGGTGTCGCCTCGGTGATTGGCTCAGCTACAGGTATGATGGATGTTGGCGAATCAGGGCTGATTTGAATGCATTCAGGGATAACCTGAACCGATTGGGTAGCTGTCTGGTTGAATGCGTGTGCGTAGACGTCTTCACTCGTGGCAGGCAGCACTGTATCGTGTCGAAGCATGTTAACAATACATTGTCCATAACCCGAGCAGTTAATTAATTCAAATGGTATGTCTTGAGGTCCTGGGTCGAGTATTTGTTTCGAGTGAAACATGCCGTCACAGCTTTCCGATATGTGTTTTAAATTGTCTTGACTCCACTCGCTGTAATCAACACTGCCTAGACCAGGATTTACACTCACGTATTTCTTGCTTGAATGAAAGTTAGACATCTTGCTTGGCACAGATCCTCACACCGACACAGTTTCAGCTCGACTGTCGACCCAGGAAGCGGCGATCCTATTTAAAAATATATTGCCCATCCGAATGAATAAATTGATTACGAAATTCCATAGAGTAGAGCATCTCGTAGAACAGTCCATTATCTATATCCCCATAGTTGCTTGCTTAGATGCGTCGACACCGAGAATTTGTTTTCTCGTAATAAACGACCTCTCGACAAGGAACACAAATGATTACTGCAAGGCGTGTCGTGAGGTGGGTTCCACATGCATGTAGCGGGATTATGGCGATAGTGTTTAATTCCGGTACACCATTCGGAGAAAGTACTTTCATAGTCTCTGTCACGGGATGTCTTGAGCTCATCAATAGTACAGGGAAACTTTGCCATTGGATGACTAAGATTTATTACACAGTCTTTATGCTGACAGTCGAAAACAGTCAAGAGAGTCACGGACTTGTATGGCCTATCAGCGTGCCACCTCAGTCGGAAATGAGTATTTTCGCGACAAAGTTCGAAATAAACGTATCGAAGACTACTCAATCCAATATCAAATTCATAGAACTCTACATGAAATTCAACACAGTTCAGACTTGCACGTTTGTAAAGATATCTATTTTCGGTATTGTCAAACAAAGTCGAAGGCTTCATTTCTTTAGATCGCGGATCAGGAGGATAATTAAAATATCTTGTCGCTTCATCCCATGTTAAGATGCTCGGTGCCCACAATTCATCTATTACGGCATCTTCTTGGCTTTGAGTTATATCATGGAATCGCGGTGATAACATGACTGACATAGGTATTGTCTTAGCTCTCAAACTTAAGCGAATGGGGTGAATCGATAAAGTTTACACTGAAGGAAACTACATGTCTCGTAGCAAACACTGTTTTCATAAGTTGTGTTGTGAACATAACCGTCACACTGCTCCTCCCAATGCACAACTGTCTCTGGGTTCGTGCTGCGTCTCAAATCACACCTTACTGCAGAATAATCTGGTTCTGAGGTTATAGTTTCAGTAGCGGCTGCTGCCTTAAGTTCTTCTAAGGTAGTAGGAAATTTACTGTCGGGTCTCAAGTAGTGCACAACACAATCTACCTGATTGCAGGGCGTCTCAATAAAGTCCGGAGCCTCCAGATCGCAATCGGTGCTCCAGTGATGATTGAAGTTGCAGACTATGAGGTGGAACTCTCCATCTCCGGTAAGGTATGCCACACGACGAAAGCCGGGTGACACGTCTGCGTAGCGTGCCGATGGATCGAACGTCATTTTTCTTGAATATATAGTGAGTCTACGCCCGCACGACCGCGAACTGTACGCTGACTGTCGTACCCCGGGACGATGACCTCAATTTATAGCGCCTCCAGTCCAGACATGTTTACCGTTGCTTCGCTTGTTGTTGATTCCATTTCGAGCGCGTCATCCAACATTCCAGGATCGCTGTGTTCTAGCATCCAAGCCCTAAGCAATGCGACGTTACGGCGAGACGATACAGGTCTTATGCTGTCACGATTTTGAGCATACATTATGTCTAATTTTTTGAAAGCCGGGCAGCCATATTCCTCTTGTGCATCCACTATGTGCATGTGTTTGAGACAGTGTTTACCCAACCATCTTTTCTGTTCGCTTCCAGCAACTATTACAGTTCCACTCAAGTGAGTTGTCAAGATGGTGGAAAGACTGTTGTAGGGAAACAATCCGTGTTCCCATTTTAAACTATGAAAATTTTTAGTGAGCCACGCATTACTTCTCCGGTATTTACGACTAATGTCTCTCCACTCAAACGGCGGTTTGAATGTTCGCGTAATTATGTTCCCCACAGAGTCAGCAATGCTAAGTTCCTTGGTAATAAAGCCATACTGAGAGAAAAATCCTTGCAGATTAACATACTTCATGGTGGCTGAGACACGACTGAGCCTCTACTATGCTTAACTCAGTATTTTAACAGCTTTGTCTCGTGGATTATAGGAGACAAGTCTGTCGTGCAATATTATTGCAAATGCTTGTGTTAAGATCGGTAGGTTGTCTGAGCTTGTGATCTCCAACTTGCAATCTATGATATTCGAAGGTATTTTCTCAGCTTGACGGCTTACATCAAACATGAATAACGTAGCCAGTTCCTTAAACTGATGAGGGTCAAGCAAAGGTGCATTCTGCTTTCCATAGTAAGACTCTTGAAAATTTGAATACATATCATATGCGATTAAGTAAAATCCATTGTCGAAGTTTATGTCCAAATCCGTGTATGGATAACTTTCTGAATTCAAGAATAGTTTTATATTCTTTATGTTGCAGTGGTCAAACCTCGATTTATCGGCAGCCATTACATTATGTTTAGCCGATTGAAAGCCGACTATTATGTATCGTGGTTTTTCCATCGAGAAGCTTGTCTTTACTGACCAGCTGACATTTTGTGCTTGTGGCATGCTGGGATATGTTTCAACAGACCAAGATCTAAATGCTATATCTATATTTCTGCCTTTCTCCACAAGTTTAAGCAGTCGCGTGCGTTCCGCTGGAGACACTTGGATGTGTGGTACGGCCCAATCGATAGAGTTTATGGTTAAATTAACTGCTTGAGGCTGCGCACTCGCATCTACGATCGAGTTAATGTACGTATTTTCTAAAACTATAATTAACTCTTGTTTGGAGTTTAGAAGTATACGGTGATAATCCTCAGCAAAGCCGAGGAGATGGCTTAGCGGAACACAGATTTCGAAAACACCATCGGCTGTTAGAGGCAAGCTATAGTTTTCCTCGAGACACCATCCCTCCATTTTGCTGATGGCGTATTCAACACGAGTTCGTGAAAGATAATTCTTCACTGTAGATACCACTCCTAGTGATCTGGTCTGGTCTATAAGAACGCCGTTCAGTTCAAATCCTATCCGATTGATCATATGTAATACACCATTGTTTATAATCTTTGCATGGTCCGGTTTCCGTCCGTCTGCCTTTACGAGTTTTCCACGTATACGCAAAAAGGATTTTGAGATGTTTGTGTATGCATCATGATTTTGAATCACTATACGGATTTCAGAGTTGGGGGCATAGGGTCCATTTAAGTATGGTTTGTAAATATGCAGTTCAGTTTTTGAAATAGAATCCTCAAATTGTGGTGCTTGCTCTACTTCAAGAACGGTGTTCTCCATGAGGATAAACTCTAAATCCAAGTTTTTTAAGGAATCTCACGTTAACAGATGTTAGCCGCTTGATGTCTCGTCGTCTACTGGATAAGGACACACCTGAACCGCTCCATTTATGCTTAGAAAAATATTTCACTCCCATTGTTTTTTCAAATGCAGTCTTAGAGTTATTTCTTCCTTTCTTAGGTTAACTAAGCGTCCTTCCTGATCGACTATTTGAATGTCGAGCTCCGATATCGATTGAACGGTAACTGGGACATAAATGAGCGTGGTAGGTCGTTCATTTATCTTATATCCCGGAGGTACTATGGGGGAAAATTCATGAATAGTATTGTTTAATTTACCATTCAAGTATGTGTGTCCCACAGCATTGCTTGTAATTCGTATAACATTCACGGGGAATATATTTACAGGATTTGTCGATTCATGCAGCTCACCTGCTTTGTATACTTGAGAAGAAAATCCAAGCATTTCACCTAATGTATTTTTTCCACTAAAATCCACATGTATATTGTTGCTGAACATTATGCACTGTAAGGTGTTGGGGTTGCCTCGTAATAGAAATGTTGAATCTGCAGGTAGGTTCTGTTTTATGTAAGCTTCCATGTCACTTATTTCATATGCACCTGTTGGTAATTTCATTTCATGATGTTCATTGTTTGCGATGTATCGAAAAACTTGATTATTTTCATCAATGTTCGGTATCGAGTTATATGTTGTCAGATCGATCAATGCCATTGTCCACTCTCCATCCAATTGCAAGGGAGGGAAGTAGTAGGTTCTCATAATCGAGCTCTTCCCAGTTAAAATTAATGTTATTGACATTTTGTCTAGTTTACACTGCGTCTCGCGTTGTGTGTGGTCTCTCTATAAACACTCTGTCGCATATGTGGCTTATGATAACACTAATGCTTCTTATATATTGATACTAAAAATCTTAAGCATAAGTGACCGCAATTCCATGAATGCAACTTTTGTTGCCTGTCATAATTATAGGTTATGTTGCACTTGTTTAAATATCGTATCAGTTCCACTGGTGGAGGCAAGTCTCCGAAGCTATCGTAATATTCAACGTTAGGACCGGTCTTGACATAAGCAGTCCAATGCGTTCCCGGTCCTTTGGATGAGTCTAGATTCAAAATAGCACTTTCATTACGCAATGGTTTCTTAGGTAGCGAATCGCGCATGTATATTTGTCTAAAGTATGGTATTTTCAATTCTTTTATCGCCTTCATTAACTCGAGGTTTGTAAGAGCTCGCTTTGGTAAGTTTTTGATTATCGCTTCCTGCTCCCGCGATTTTTCTTTCTTCTTCTTCCTCTTCGCTTTCCCCCACCACCCGACTGTGGATAGGGGCGTAGATAAAGTCCTGAACCGTTTTTTGCTGCACGTGCTATCGCTTGCATACGTGCCTGACTCCGGACATCGGAAACAGTTTTAGCAACACCCGCAGCTCCACCAATTAAGCTGCCTAATGCAGCGAGTGCTGGAAATATAAATGGTAATAGACCACCCTTCTTCCCCAGGGCTTTCCTGACAGATTTACGGTTTCTCTTCTTTGATGATGAAAATCTTAAACCTGCACCAAGCTTACGTTTCACTCTCATAATCTTGTTAACGGTCCACGCGGATACTCTCTGTCCAAATTTAGTTTCGGGAGACTTTCTAATCTTCTCGGCCGTGTCAGCTAATATTTTATCCGCTTTATGTCTTTCAGCCAAGTTATTACTATTCGCATACGCAATATCGTGAAGACGACACGCCTCGTCTAGTGCATTCACACCACGATCACCTCTTGCTAGTCTCTCGGCTAGTCTCGTGCCAGGTCCACAGAAATTGTAGCCCGGAAGATGTGCCTCGAATGGTAGCTTATTTATAACAGAATTAACTAAGCCTGAACCTCTCTTCCGTCTCATACAAGACATATCAAGACACTGAGTGGTTTCACTATAAGGATGACTGTTTTATAGTGTTTAGGTTTAGTATTAAGAATGGAGGTTGTTCAACAACAGCTCGCTTTACCAATTTCACTAATTGATGATGATGTGTTTAGTAAAACTGAAGAACGTCATGGATCTCTGTTACCAAATACCATACGGTGTATAGTGTCAGGTCCTTCGAATTCTGGCAAAACTTGTCTTATTCTTTCACTTCTAGAACACCCCAATGGGATACGTTTTGAGAATGTGTATTTATATAGCAAGTCCCTAGAACAACCAAAATATCAACGTTTAGCCCATGTGTTGGAAAATGTCGGGGGAGTGAAATTTTTTAAATTTCGAGAAAATGCTGATGTTTTAGACCCCAGTCAAGCCCTCCCCAACTCTGTGCTAATCTTCGATGATGTTGCTTGTGATAAACAAAGCATTGTTCAAAAGTATTATTCTATGGGGCGACACCACAAGATCGACTGTTTCTACTTGGTACAAACTTATACCCAAACCCGAAAGCAATTAGTGCGAGATAATTGTAATCTAATAATTTTGTTTAAAATGGACGATCTTAATCTAAAACATGTGTTTTCCGACCATGTCGGTACAGATATGAGCTTTGAGAGATTTAAAACTCTTTGCGGTCACTGTTGGAACAGTCCTAATGAGCATGGTTTCATTGTGATAGCTAAAGATTTTCCTCTACATAAAGGGCGTTACAGATGTGGTTTTGATCAGTTTATTGTGATAGGTTCATGAATCATGATGTCAAAGTTCGGTGGTGGTGGACTTAAACGATCGCACGACTCATGCATGACGTTTACTCGTGAAGGGGACTGCGACTTTAGCTGGAAACATTTGAAGAGAGTTGGTGATCCTAAACAAGATGGTGATGCTGCTAATAAGAAGTATGTTGACGCAGTAAGCGGGGCTTTTACACATGCTTTGCATTCGATGACTGATGGTATGACACGACAAGTTACAGATATCAACAGATCACTTACTGTAACAAGAGATGTGCAAGTGGGGATTATGGAGTTCTTGCGCAATATGGAGGCTAAAGAACAGCATTTAATTGCTCAATTAAATGAAAGTCTTTCAGCTGTGTCGACAAAGTTGGGTGATATGTGCACCTCGTTGGAGAGCAGGTTAGATTTATTCGCACAAACATTTATAGAGGAACTAAATGATGCACTAAATGCTAACATGGTTGAGATGGTATTGAAAATTAATGCTGGAATTGTACAACAGCTTTCACAAATGAATCGCACTGTTGGTGTTTTGACGATTACTCCTGATGAATATTCTCGCGGTGTGTTGTCTAAGAAACCTTCACCTCCAAAACCAGCACCTGCAAAAACAGCATCTTCAAAACCAGCATCTCCAAAACCAACACCTCCAAAACCAGCACCTCCAAAACCAGCACCTCCAAAACCAGCACCTCCAAAACCATCAAGCTCTAGACATGCCTAGATCACTCACGTATTGATGCTAGTTGTATATAAAAGGGTGATATGCTATCGCTAACTCTGCAGTCATGTCTCTTGAGGCTAGTAAGTTGGAGCGCGTCATAGAAAATGTTCGTGCAAAGTATCTACTTGCCAAACGAGCTCGTTTGGAGAGGGATGCAATTAATGAAGAAATATTCAAGTCTGTTAATTCGCGTTTGGATAAACTTGGACCTAATACATCGCTCGCACAGTCTATCGATACTGTGAAGCAGGATTCTGCGGAAGAAGCTACTGTGAAACAATATTTAGAATCAAGCGACAGTGATGACTCGAACGCTATTCCTTTAAAACATCACGGTGTTCCATATGATGATTCTTTAGGTGGAGTGCAGTCTTATTTGCAGAGCTACAACCTTCGCTCTGGTGATGGAACCTATGGTGTATCTAAACGACATAACCGCTGGTTTTTAGGGGACACGGAAGTATTTTTTCACGATAACAATATGATTCGCGTTAAAGATGAACTAATACAACCTGCTCCTGGTTTATTTGAACTTTTATTTCGCAGAGAGCCGCATACGTACTCGGAATCGGCCCTTAAACAATATGGTAATCTACTAGAGCTTACAAATGCTTATTTTAAAAAGAATGATCCTGCAACAAATCTCTATAAAAGCACGTCACATGCGAAATTTGATATCATTAAGCAACTGTTTCCACATATTGGTTCGCAGCAACGAGGAAGTGGATTGTTACATAAAAAATTGGATTTAGGTCGTAAACGAGAGTTCATTTATTGGAATGATCCGAATGAGATAGTAGATCGACTCAGGTTGTTAATGGCCTCGCAGGCTTCTGGCCACACCGGACACAATAACGAAATCCTTTCGATACTTGAAGAGTTACAAGAATCAGGATACATTGCAAAATGAGCGACGCACAGCGTGGGATTGCATACGAGCTTCACCGAGGCAAACGTATTATATTTCCTCGCAGAAGGGTTTTAACATATGGACTCCATGATTTACTACAGATTGATTTGGTAGAAATGATACCATACAGTAAAGTGAACAGTGGTTACAAGTACATCCTGACTGCCATAGATGTGTACAGCAAACGTGCTTATGCAGTTCCAGTTAAACAAAAGACAGGTGTGATGGTTACTGCTGCCATGAGAAGTATTTTGAAAGAAGCAGGAAGTTTTAAAAGTATTCAAAGTGATGCGGGAACAGAATTTTATAACTCAACTTTCAGAGCTCTTATGAAAAGAAAAAATATTAATCATTATTCCACTCACAGTGAGATTAAAGCAAGTGTGGTAGAGCGGTTTAATAGATCTCTAAAATCGCTGCTTTTTCGCGAGTTTTCAGCTCAAGGAAATTATAAGTGGCTTAAAATTTTACCACAAGTTCTACGTGTCTACAATAACAGATTCCACCGCACCATTGGCATGGCTCCGAATCAAGTGAAGGATGACTCTTTGCTACAAAGTGTTTACAAATATGTAAAGACAATTGACCCTAGAAAACCTAAGGCTCGTGTGGGGGATCATGTACGCGTGTCACGAAACAAGAAAGTTTTTGAAAAGGGGTTTACACCGAATTGGTCTCACGAAGTGTTTAAAGTAACAGCTATGAGGTCCAGCTTTCCGCGTGTGTATAACTTGAGTGATATGGATGGAAATGAAATACAAGGTGTTTTTTAAGCTTCAGAAATTCAAATTACAAAATACCCCGATACATACTTGGTAAATAAAATTCATCGAAAGTGTGGTGAAAGATTCCAGGTGTCTTGGAAGGGGTTTCCCGATACCGTGAGGACATGGGTAAAGAGAAAGGATATGGGAGTTTAAGATTACATATACACATTTTATTTTACCTTATTGCTTGTTCTCAATCGAAGCATATTCTATGGAATCGTTTGTGTGGGCTGTTGTTGAGATTCTATTCCTGCAATGTATTTATAATGTGTGGACTACTTCCTGAACACGACCCAGCACTCTGCAGCTTGGGATCAACAAGCTGTGACGTCAGCCCGCGCTGGGCGCCTCATTGGAATGTGTAGCGCGACATCGGGGTTGCATGTCATCTTTCCGTCAAGACCAGGTCAACTATAGTCTTCATTCTGTCCCTGACAATTCCATAATGAACATGGCTGCTTTTGAGGAAATGCGCGATTGCATTGAATATGCGCTTCATGCTTGCATCGGCATGAATATAGATGCGATAGTACACCATCTAGAGGTCTCCGCGATCAATTTGTTCGCTGCATTTCCAGAGGAATACGAGTTTCTAACATACCTTTACAACGGTATTATAGCATGCTTTGAAGCTGTAATGGAGGCTCAAGAGCAAGTGGAGCCAGATGATGGAGTGGACAGCGGCTTCGGAGAGAGTGACGGTGAAGCATAATGCTTGCGCCCTTGTTAAACATGGAAAATAGGCCTCTCGGGGAAACTCGCCATGTATAAAAAAAAGGAGTTAACGCATCTAATGCTGTACCTCCTGAGACATAGTCTCTAAGGTGATGTGGAAAGCAGCATACCACTATAAATTCAAACACAAGTTTTTTTTTTTTTCAGCTTACACTCCAGAGAATCTTCCGCCACGTCGAGATGAAGAGAATGAGACTACACATCATAGTTATAAATTCACTATCACTAAATAATAATAATGAGCTTACACTATTATTAAATGCATTACAGGAAAGCTAACACTAAAGTATGCCTACAAGAAAAAATTTTTTATGCCTGCTTCTGATGCATATAAAGGAACACATATCATGATCATTCAATATGGTGCACTCTGTGCATGTAAGGGAACAATCTTTTCGGTGCACTCTGTGCATGTATTGGAACGAGTCCTTGGGTGTATCATGTGCTTCCAAAATGGTGGGGCTGTTGAATCCAAGATGGCGGAGAATTGTTTAAAGGTTGTAATATTTTTTAAATTTAAATATCGCGCCCTCTGGTAGCAACACTTGTTACTAAATATATCGATTAGCATTCGACCTATCGAATGGTGCTGCGCCCTGGCAGCTGAAATATGAAATAAAAGTAAATATATCGATTAGCATTCGATCTATCGAATGGTGCTGTGCCCTGGCAGCTGAAATATGAAATAAAAGTAAATATATCTATTAGCATTCGACCTATCGAATGGTGCTGCATCCTGGCAGCAGAAATATGAAATAAAAGTAAATATATCGATTAGCATTCGACCTATCGAATGGTGCTGTGCCCTGGCATCTGAAATATGAATTAAGATGGCGACGGTGGCACACTCTGGTAGCCAACTTGAGAATCAAGATGGCGGCGCCTCTGGCAACTAATTTTTGAATTTACCGCGCGATACTAGCGACATCTACCAGCCAACTTGAGAATCAAGATGGCGGCACCTCTGACAACTAATTTTTGAATTTGGCGCGCGGTACTAGCGACATCTACCAGCCAACTTGAGAACCAAGATGGCGGCGCCTCTGGCAACTAATTTTTGAATTTGGCACCATCTGGTAGTCTGTGCTGGAATTAAAGATGGCGGCTGTATAATAATTTTAATTTCAAATGTGGCGCCTTAGGTATGCATTAAGGAAAACAAAAACACCCTCCCCCATTTATTATAAACTTGCCGTCAGTACGTAGCATATATAGATTATTTATTCCACCATATTCCAATTGGTCTCGTGGTCTAGTGGTCAAGGCGTCCGCCTCGTAACCACGACATCCTGGACGTTTTCACGTCCCATGGATCGAATCCCAGCCTCGGCACTGAAAATATTTTAGTTAAAATAAAATAATACCTGCTGCTACCTGGTGGCGACCAACAGAACTATATGACGTCACACAAGATGGCGGCCTCCAGCAGCCGAAACAAGATGGCGACCAGGAAAAATCATGATGGCGGCCTCCAGCAGACGAAACAAGATGGCGGCCAGAAGAAATCAAGATGGCGGCCTCCAGCAGACGACACAGAATCATGACATCACGATTCGAAGTTGGTGGAAATTTCTAGAAATACAAAATGGCGGATTTGCGAATTTGAGATTTGCGGATTTGCGAATTTGAGATTTGCGGATTTGCGAATTTGCGATTTGCGGATTTGCGAATTTGCGGATTTGCGGATTTGCAGATTTGCGGATTTGCAGATTTGCGGATTAGCCACTGGATTAGCGGATTAGCCACTGGATTAGCGGATAAAAAACTGGATTTGCACATAAAAAACCATAAAAAATGCGTAAAAAACCATAAAAAATGGGATAATCCCCGGATTACCCCGCTCCCCCCTCGCCTATGTTCCAGAGTCGGCACGCTCTCCCTACTTAAATCATATAAGTATTATCCAAGCAAATTAAGATGGAGGTCAGAAACTGAGAAAAATAAAAATTGTTTGTCTGTAAAGTCGGTTTACGGACGATAGTTTAACGTGACAACGTCATAACAAAACATTGATGAAATGATTGCATACTTTTATGAATAAAATTGTATCATTTTTATTGAATTATCACTATTTTGTATGGATACAAAGAAGGAGTGAAATAAAATCTACAACTTAATTAATAAATTTACTTTTATTTGCACTCAGTAATTCAAATATGTTTAGTACTTTAACGAAGAGATGATTTTTACTATAACTTTTATACATGTTTGCTATTTAACTTCTTACAATCTGTGTTATTCTGTTAAGGATAGGACGATGATAGGAAAAGTAGGAAACGAATGGAGTGTTTCAAGTTTAATGTGCCTCGAAAAAGTCAAATCGATGGTTGTTCCAATCGAGTGGAAGAGAGAAGTAGTATAGGAATGACGGAGCTGGCGCAGGCGCCAGGCGCTGGATTGAAGATTGTCGGTCCGCCATATTGGATTGTGACGTCACGGCGGCCATCTTGGAGGAGTGTAACTGGACATAGCGTAACGGGACAAGTTTGACCTTGAATTTGATCCTCAAAATTTTCCAAAATTGGGCAAAAATTGCCCAAAATTCCTCATAAATCGCCAAAATTTACATTTTTTTCAAAAAAATTTCCGCCAAAAAATCTCAAAAAATTCCTCAATTCAAAAATCAGGATTTCGAAAATCCTCAAAAGTCGTTTTGCCCTAGAAAAAACCCAAATTCCTAAAAGCGGCTTAAAACTCCTAAGAGCTAGCCGCTCTAAGCCGCCGAGGTCATGACCTTGAAAACTAGGATGCCATGGCAGCCATATTGGACGATGACGTCACCGTTGCAATTTCCGTTACGGCCGCCATCTTTAACTTTTTTATTTATTATCCGATTTCAATGAAAAAAATTTTAAAATTTATTAAAAAATCCATTTAATAAAATTTTAATAAAAAATATTTAAAAAATATACTTTTACGACACGGAGTTCGGAGTCCTCGGTTCGAACCCGGTGAGGCCAAAAAAAAATTAAAAATGACGACCGATCCTCCTCCCGTGGTGACTTTTGGCAGACTGACTCCCACCACTTTTCTTAAAGCATATATATATCGTCACCTAGTATGACGTCATGTCCGCCATCTTGTCTTCGATGCTGGAAGCCATCATCATCATTGTATCGTCGACGAGAGTGCGCTGACACCATGTTAGTTTAGTTCGTATCCGCTAGAGTGCAGTAATCATTTATTATTACTGTGACACCCGCCATCTTGAAATATGGCCGCCATCTTGAAAATCCGTAATTATTTAGCTAGAAATTCGGGAAAAATTCCAAAATTCATTAAATAAATCACTCATTAACTTACATATTGATTCGATCCGCTCCAGTCCTTGGTTCGATCCCTGAATGATGCAAAACATTTAATTTTATATAAAAAATAATAATTTCAATAAACCATGTTCAAAATTCTTAAAGAGACTTTAAATCCTCTACTACCATCATCCTATCAGACACCAAGACCACCATATTGGAAATTCGTAATTGTAATGCTAGAGATTCGGGAAAAAGTTCAAAATTCATTAAATAAATTTGTAATCTATATACTGATTGATTAGATCGACTAAGGTCCTTGGTTCGACCCCTGGCCGATACAAAACAACTTTAATTTTAAAAAAGTACCAGAAAAGTGTAAGGTTCGAGAAATAAAACACCTCAAAGTCTTTTACAAACATAATATTTATTACACAATTTCTATCCTACTACAGAATCACTTGCGAAAGCCAACAACAATCTTATAAACATTTAGCCCTACATAGACGTGCAACGACTACTTCTTAGCTCCAAATGGCTCCCAAAGCTCCAACAGCCTTCAAATGCTTAACACAGCTCCAAATGGCTCCAAATGCTCCAAACGGCTCCAAATGCTCCAAATGTCTCCAGCAGCTCCAAATGCTTGACAGCTCCAAATGCTTCAAAAGGCTCCAAATGCTCCAACAGCTCCAAAAAAAGGCTCCAAATGCACCAATAGCCTCCAAATGCTTAACACAGCTCCAAATGGCTCCAAATGCTCCAAACGGCCTCCAAATGCTTGACAGCCTCCAAATGCTTAACACAGCTCTAAATGGCTCCAAATTCTCCAAACGGCCTCCAAATTCTTGACAGCTCCAAATGTCTCCAGCAGCTCCAAATGCTCCAACAGCTCCAAAAAAAGGCTCCAAATGCTCCAACAGCCTCCAAATGCTTAACACAGCTCCAAATGGCTCCAAATGCTTGACAGCTCCAAATGCATAACACAGCTCCAAATGGCTCCAAATGCTCCAAACGGCCTCCAAATGCTTGACAGCTCCAAATGTCTCCAGCAGCTCCAAATGCTCCAACAGCTCCAAAAAAAGGCTCCAAAAGCTCCAACAGCCTCCAAATGCTTGACAGCTCCAAATGTTTCCAGCAGCTCCAAATGCTCCAAATGCCTGACAGCTCCAAATGCTTCAAAAGGCTCCAAATGCTCCAAATGCTCCAAACGGCCTCCAAATGGCTCCAACAGCTCCAACAGCCTCCAAATGCTTGACAGCTCCAAATGTTTCCAGCAGCTCCAAATGCTCCAAATGGCTCCAACAGCCTCCAAATGCTTAACACAGCTCTAAATGGCTCCAACAGCTCCAAAAGACTCCAAATGCTTCAAAAGGCTCCAATTGCTCCAAGAGCTCCATCTTCAATTGGTTCCAACTGATTCCTATTACTTTTATCGAACTTGGCATGATTACTAACATGTCTTTATCAGTATACATTTTGACTGGCAGTGGTAACGTTTTTTTACACCTTTAAGTTATAAGTTTTATTTAGAAATCAGATTTCGATAAATGATAGCTTCCATCTGGAAAGAAAATATATTAATTTATCTTCAAGTTTATACACATACATTTAATTTAATCCATTATTGTATGTAGCCAGCTTCCCTCAGTTCTTTGAGTATGAAGGATATTTCTTTAATGTTCGAATAGTTTCCTGCACAAAACGATCCATGTAGTAGTCGTAGCCTGTTAACCAATATGTTAGGATCTTCCCATGAGGTATAATCAATCTCTTCTGCTGCCTTCATCATCCTTGCATGTTTATAATAAATATTATCTCTGGTGTTTATCGTTTTAACACCAACCACAAGGTCACTTTCGTCATCTTGCCAGTGATTATCACAAGCTTGATCAGGATAATTTATTTTATTACGTCGTTTCCATCGTTTTGGTCTCAAACCACCATCACAGTCTTCGCTCTTGCATGCTTTTGGTGCTTCAGTACAGTACTCAATCATGTCAGCCTCAGATGTGTCACCACAATCTTCAATCATGCCAGCTTCTGATGTGTCACCACAGTCTTCAATCATGTCAGCACCACAAACTTGATCAGGATAATTTATTTTATTACGTCGTTTCCATCGTTTTGGTCTCAGACTGCCATCACAGTCTTCGATCTTGCCTGCTTTAGGTGTTTCAGTACAGTACTCAATCATGTCAGCCTCAGATGTGTCACCACAATCTTCAATCATGCCAGCCTCAGATGATTCATCAAAGTCTTCGACCTTGTAAGCTTCAGGTGGTTCTCCATCTTTCACATTTTCATGGAGACGACTAGATATTGGAGTAAATATATTTTCATTTCTAATGTGGTTACAACTTCCTTCGTTTGTTTTAAATTTTAAATTATTATCTTGATCTAGATCAGTAATTTTAGCATTAGCTTTTTCGCCTTCGTTCCTCTTCCGCGATGTTGTAGCCCAGTCTTCGTTATCTTTATTCATCTTAATTGTACAGGTCTTGTAATGGCTATCCAAGTAATATCTTCTACCAAAGGATTTCTGACACTGACTGCAATGAAATGGTTTTTGACAAGGACCCAAATTACACTCGCTTCTCTCATGTCGTTTAGCATTCTTTCTCAAGGTAAACACCTTGCTACAGTATCTACAGTGATGACGTTTTGATACAGCAACAAATCCCGTTTCAGGATTCATATTAGTTATTGAGACTAATGCCAGATGCAAACTAAGAGTTTTAAATTAGATATATTACTTAAATAGAATTTTTTAATTATTTCATCAGCGAGAATTAATTTATCTCATTCAAAGGTACTTGTTGCAAGTAGTTCTGCTTTTCAACAACAGATGTCGCCACATGTTACTTGCAGGTAAATAATATTTAGTTCTTTTATGCGGGATGCGGGATTCTCACTAACGATCGCAAAAGAAGGATGGCTTCGCTAGACTCCAAGGAGAAGGAAGTTCGTCCATCCTGTTAGTGCTTCTTAGATTTCTCAGAGATTATTTGACTGAGTAATGATATTTTTTTTTTAAATTTCCACCTGATAAAAATATTACAAGTGCTGATTTATTGGCAGAATTTCAATAATTAAATGCGACCTTGAATAAAAAATGACATGACTCATTAAGTAAAAAATTCTTCATGCAGAGATCGATTCCTCATCAGTAACCAGAAGCACTCGGTGAAAACCATCAGATGTCTAGTCAGGAATAATCAGAAGCACCCAGAGAAAACCATCAAAATATTGTCAAGAATAATCAGGAGCACACGGAGAAAACTACCATAATATTGTCAAGAATAAACGGGAGCACACGGAGAAATCCACCATAATATTGACAAGAATAATCAGGTGCACACGGAGAAAACCACCGCAAGTTTTCTTTGATATCATAAAATTTCAGGAAAAAAATAATACTAAAAATAAAAATAAATTAATAAAAAATTTAAAAAAAATAAAATAAAAAAAATACATAAAATTCTGGCTTGTACTAGAACTCTATCTTTGTTCAACAATGAGAAGTTCACAAGCTAGCAGAATATATTTATGTATTTTTTTTATTTTATTTTTTTTAAATTTTTTATTAATTTATTTTTATTTTTAGTATTATTTTTTTCCTGAAATTTTATGATATCAAAGAAAACTTGCGGTGGTTTTCTCCGTGTGCTCCTGATTATTCTTGTCAATATTATGGTGGATTTCTCCGTGTGCTCCCGTTTATTCTTGACAATATTCAGTAGTTTTCTCCGTGTGCTCCTGATTATTCTTGACAATATTTTGATGGTTTTCTCTGGGTGCTTCTGATTATTCCTGACTAGACATCTGATGGTTTTCTCCGAGTGCTTCTGGTTACTGATGAGGAATCGATCTCTGCATGAAGAATTTTTTACTTAATGAGTCATGTCATTTTTTATTCAAGGTCGCATTTAATTATTGAAATTCTGCCAATAAATCAGCACTTGTAATATTTTTATCAGGTGGAAATTTAAAAAAAAAAATATCATTACTCAGTCAAATAATCTCTGAGAAATCTAAGAAGCACTAACAGGATGGACGAACTTCCTTCTCCTTGGAGTCTAGCGAAGCCATCCTTCTTTTGCGATCGTTAGTGAGAATCCCGCATCCCGCATAAAAGAACTAAATATTATTTACCTGCAAGTAACATGTGGCGACATCTGTTGTTGAAAAGCAGAACTACTTGCAACAAGTACCTTTGAATGAGATAAATTAATTCTCGCTGATGAAATAATTAAAAAATTCTATTTAAGTAATATATCTAATTTAAAACTCTTAGTTTGCATCTGGCATTAGTCTCAATAACTAATATGAATCCTGAAACGGGATTTGTTGCTGTATCAAAACGTCATCACTGTAGATACTGTAGCAAGGTGTTTACCTTGAGAAAGAATGCTAAACGACATGAGAGAAGCGAGTGTAATTTGGGTCCTTGTCAAAAACCATTTCATTGCAGTCAGTGTCAGAAATCCTTTGGTAGAAGATATTACTTGGATAGCCATTACAAGACCTGTACAATTAAGATGAATAAAGATAACGAAGACTGGGCTACAACATCGCGGAAGAGGAACGAAGGCGAAACAGCTAATGCTAAAATTACTGATCTAGATCAAGATAATAATTTAAAATTTAAAACAAACGAAGGAAGTTGTAACCACATTAGAAATGAAAATATATTTACTCCAATATCTAGTCGTCTCCATGAAAATGTGAAAGATGGAAAACCACCTGAAGCTTACAAGGTCGAAGACTTTGATGAATCATCTGAGGCTGGCATGATTGAAGATTGTGGTGACACATCTGAGGCTGACATGATTGAGTACTGTACTGAAACACCTAAAGCAGGCAAGATCGAAGACTGTGATGGCAGTCTGAGACCAAAACGATGGAAACGACGTAATAAAATAAATTATCCTGATCAAGTTTGTGGTGCTGACATGATTGAAGACTGTGGTGACACATCAGAAGCTGGCATGATTGAAGATTGTGGTGACACATCTGAGGCTGACATGATTGAGTACTGTACTGAAGCACCAAAAGCATGCAAGAGCGAAGACTGTGATGGTGGTTTGAGACCAAAACGATGGAAACGACGTAATAAAATAAATTATCCTGATCAAGCTTGTGATAATCACTGGCAAGATGACGAAAGTGACCTTGTGGTTGGTGTTAAAACGATAAACACCAGAGATAATATTTATTATAAACATGCAAGGATGATGAAGGCAGCAGAAGAGATTGATTATACCTCATGGGAAGATCCTAACATATTGGTTAACAGGCTACGACTACTACATGGATCGCTTTGTGCAGGAAACTATTCGAACATTAAAGAAATATCCTTCATACTCAAAGAACTGAGGGAAGCTGGCTACATACAATAATGGATTAAATTAAATGTATGTGTATAAACTTGAAGATAAATTAATATATTTTCTTTCCAGATGGAAGCTATCATTTATCGAAATCTGATTTCTAAATAAAACTTATAACTTAAAGGTGTAAAAAAACGTTACCACTGCCAGTCAAAATGTATACTGATAAAGACATGTTAGTAATCATGCCAAGTTCGATAAAAGTAATAGGAATCAGTTGGAACCAATTGAAGATGGAGCTCTTGGAGCAATTGGAGCCTTTTGAAGCATTTGGAGTCTTTTGGAGCTGTTGGAGCCATTTAGAGCTGTGTTAAGCATTTGGAGGCTGTTGGAGCCATTTGGAGCATTTGGAGCTGCTGGAAACATTTGGAGCTGTCAAGCATTTGGAGGCTGTTGGAGCTGGTGGAGCATTTGGAGGCCGTTTGGAGCATTTGGAGCATTTGGAGCCTTTTGAAGCATTTGGAGCTGTCAGGCATTTGGAGCATTTGGAGCTGCTGGAAACATTTGGAGCTGTCAAGCATTTGGAGGCTGTTGGAGCTTTTGGAGCCTTTTTTTGGAGCTGTTGGAGCATTTGGAGCTGCTGGAGACATTTGGAGCTGTCAAGCATTTGGAGGCCGTTTGGAGCATTTGGAGCCATTTGGAGCTGTGTTATGCATTTGGAGCTGTCAAGCATTTGGAGCCATTTGGAGCTGTGTTAAGCATTTGGAGGCTGTTGGAGCATTTGGAGCCTTTTTTTGGAGCTGTTGGAGCATTTGGAGCTGCTGGAGACATTTGGAGCTGTCAAGAATTTGGAGGCCGTTTGGAGCATTTGGAGCCATTTAGAGCTGTGTTAAGCATTTGGAGGCTGTCAAGCATTTGGAGGCCGTTTGGAGCATTTGGAGCCATTTGGAGCTGTGTTAAGCATTTGGAGGCTATTGGTGCATTTGGAGCCTTTTTTTGGAGCTGTTGGAGCATTTGGAGCCTTTTGAAGCATTTGGAGCTGTCAAGCATTTGGAGCTGCTGGAGACATTTGGAGCATTTGGAGCCGTTTGGAGCATTTGGAGCCATTTGGAGCTGTGTTAAGCATTTGAAGGCTGTTGGAGCTTTGGGAGCCATTTGGAGCTAAGAAGTAGTCGTTGCACGTCTATGTAGGGCTAAATGTTTATAAGATTGTTGTTGGCTTTCGCAAGTGATTCTGTAGTAGGATAGAAATTGTGTAATAAATATTATGTTTGTAAAAGACTTTGAGGTGTTTTATTTCTCGAACCTTACACTTTTCTGGTACTTTTTTAAAATTAAAGTTGTTTTGTATCGGCCAGGGGTCGAACCAAGGACCTTAGTCGATCTAATCAATCAGTATATAGATTACAAATTTATTTAATGAATTTTGAACTTTTTCCCGAATCTCTAGCATTACAATTACGAATTTCCAATATGGTGGTCTTGGTGTCTGATAGGATGATGGTAGTAGAGGATTTAAAGTCTCTTTAAGAATTTTGAACATGGTTTATTGAAATTATTATTTTTTATATAAAATTAAATGTTTTGCATCATTCAGGGATCGAACCAAGGACTGGAGCGGATCGAATCAATATGTAAGTTAATGAGTGATTTATTTAATGAATTTTGGAATTTTTCCCGAATTTCTAGCTAAATAATTACGGATTTTCAAGATGGCGGCCATATTTCAAGATGGCGGGTGTCACAGTAATAATAAATGATTACTGCACTCTAGCGGATACGAACTAAACTAACATGGTGTCAGCGCACTCTCGTCGACGATACAATGATGATGATGGCTTCCAGCATCGAAGACAAGATGGCGGACATGACGTCATACTAGGTGACGATATATATATGCTTTAAGAAAAGTGGTGGGAGTCAGTCTGCCAAAAGTCACCACGGGAGGAGGATCGGTCGTCATTTTTAATTTTTTTTTGGCCTCACCGGGTTCGAACCGAGGACTCCGAACTCCGTGTCGTAAAAGTATATTTTTTAAATATTTTTTATTAAAATTTTATTAAATGGATTTTTTAATAAATTTTAAAAATTTTTTCATTGAAATCGGATAATAAATAAAAAAGTTAAAGATGGCGGCCGTAACGGAAATTGCAACGGTGACGTCATCGTCCAATATGGCTGCCATGGCATCCTAGTTTTCAAGGTCATGACCTCGGCGGCTTAGAGCGGCTAGCTCTTAGGAGTTTTAAGCCGCTTTTAGGAATTTGGGTTTTTTCTAGGGCAAAACGACTTTTGAGGATTTTCGAAATCCTGATTTTTGAATTGAGGAATTTTTTGAGATTTTTTGGCGGAAATTTTTTTCAAAAAAATGTAAATTTTGGCGATTTATGAGGAATTTTGGGCAATTTTTGCCCAATTTTGGAAAATTTTGAGGATCAAATTCAAGGTCAAACTTGTCCCGTTACGCTATGTCCAGTTACACTCCTCCAAGATGGCCGCCGTGACGTCACAATCCAATATGGCGGACCGACAATCTTCAATCCAGCGCCTGGCGCCTGCGCCAGCTCCGTCATTCCTATACTACTGAGAGATATATGCGGCGCAAGCGTACAATGAGTGTAACGGGACACCGCGTAACGGGACAATTTGCGTAACGGGACACTTTTTCGTGCGTGCAGCCAGCGTTCATCGATTTATTAGACGTTTTCACGTCAAAAAAATACATTATTGTGATTTGTTAGCGTGTTTGTTTTACTTTAAATATATTTATATATTCGATCGCAAAAAGGAGTGAACCGGTGGTCAGTTTTTTGACGTGATAACGTCTTATAAATCGATGAACGCCGGCTGCACGCACGAAAAATTGTCACGGTCCGCCTGAGCCGAGCGTGCAAGAACCGGCCAACCACCGCGCGAGAAAATCTTCTTTAATATCAAACAGGTTATGGCGGGCTTTTTAACTAATTGTTCGTGATTATATCTTAAATAAATTATTTTAATCAAATTTGCAAAAACTGTAAATAATATTTGAAAATTAAAAAAGTATGCAATATTTCATCAATGTTTTCTTATGTCGTTATCACGTAAAATTATCGTCCGTAAACCGAATTACGGACAACCCCTTTTTTATTATAAAAGCGTATCTCTGAATCTAATCAAGCGGGATGTACTTACGTTATGCCGTATGATCTATAAACATTCAAAATCTACAAACTCTTCTTTAAATGACCTATATAAGTGAGGCAGATCAATAAGTGCGACGCTCGCTGGTACTTATAGCACGGTGTCGCCTCTAAGTGCAAGTCTGTGGACTGGCGAGCAGTCTACTCGTCGCGTATAAGAAAACTGTGAGACAGAGAGGCGACCATGCCATTATCTGGCGTAGAAATGAAGACAAAAGAGTAATCCATGTGACTATAGTGATATTGAGTAACTGTACCGGTGGTTTCATATCTAAAAAATAATTCTCGAAACACACGTTTTAAATAATTTTCTCTCTATAGAAAAACAGATCAATAATGAAACCCGGATACATAACCAACATTCCAAACTCAACATAATATTCTTAAATTCTTTTCGTAAATAGGCACCACTCGGCTATACTAAGAAGTTTTTAAATCATGCGGTTATTTTCAAAGCTCTGCACACAGTATATGCACGTATAAAAAGGTAGAGGTGAGATTAAAAGCTACTCGTCGAGTAGTTAAGTCGCCTAATGCAATCACACTTTAGGCTCGGTTAGTTACTTCGAGTTAAGTCGAAGACGGGTCTACATTTAGCGCCACTCGCTTATCATTGTTGTGTTTTGACTGCCCGTAGAATTCTCCGTGAAAGGTTTTTGTACGAAATTGTCAAATCTAAAATAACTTAAGTAATAAAAAACAATAATAAAAATTTCTAGACAGCAACGTTATTCAGGAATAAAAACATTACCAAAGCCTTATGACAACATTTCTTGAGAGCAAGTAAAAGAATATAATATTACCTTACGGCAACATCTCTTGAGATCAAATGAACGAATAAAATGCGTAGAAAGTTTACAAAACTTTGTGGTATAACGAAATGATCACTTTTTAATTTGCGTTTGTTTTGACGCGAAAGGTTTTTTTAATGTTGTGAGTGGTGTATACTATGAAAATTATCAATCTGATAATAAAGTAAATATATTGTTTAATGATAATTAATAATAATATAATAATTTACTTCCCATTTTTTTTTACACTTTGTTAACAATATTCACTTAATTAACGAGGAAATTTAGCACTCACGAAAGCAAGCTTGTATGTGAGTGCATCTAGTCACTTCAAATTACATGCGGTATTTTGACGATTGTAAACATTTGTAAATGTATAATAACTGAGAAATAAATATATAAAATATAACCTAAGAAACTTTACATTAGTTATATAAGGATGAAAGTTAGAAAGAGTAATTTATTAAAATTCAATATTATGTATAAACATAAATACTAAACTCTGGCTGTGCTCTCTGAACGTGCGAGTACCTGGCGATCGAAGCGCTCCAAGCGGAAGCTCGACAAATGCAAGTCACCAAGTATTACGCCAGTCGGAGCACGACCAGATTTGAGGTTATGTTCGCTCGCTGCCACGCTGGGCGGTCCGTCGCCCGTGGCATTCGGTGTGCGTAACCTCTCAGGGCACGGCTGGCTGTGCGCCGGTTCTGTTTCCGCTGCGTCACCGCGAGCAGGCGCTGATCAGACACGCAGTGTGGCGCACTAGAGACCAGCACCAAGCACCGCACACACCGCCAACCGTGCCCAGCACTCTGCCAACTATACTCTACTCTCTGCCAACTATACTCTACACTCTGCCAACTATACTCTACACTCTGCCAACTAAACTCTACACTCTGCCAACTAAACTCTACACTCTGCCAACTAAACTCTACTCTCTGCCAACTATACTCCACACTCTGCCAACTAAACTCTACACTCTGCCAACTATACTCTACTCTCTGCCAACTATACTCTACACTCTGCCAACTAGACTCTACACTCTGCCAACTATACTCCACACTCTGCCAACTATACTCCACACTCTGCCAACTAAACTCTACTCTCTGCCAACTATACTCCACACTCTGCCAACTATACTCTACACTCTGCCAACTATACTCTACACTCTGCCAACTAAACTCTACACTCTGCCAACTATACTCCACACTCTGCCAACTATACTCTACACTCTGCCAACTAAACTCTACACTCTGCCAACTATACTCTACACTCAGCCAACTAAACTCTACTCTCTGCCAACTATACTCTACACTCTGCCAACTATACTCCACACTCTGCCAACTAAACTCTAGTCTCTGCCAACTATACTCCACACTCTGCCAACTATACTCTACACTCTGCCAACTAAACTCTACGCTCTGCCAATTATACTCCACACTCTGCCAACTATACTCTACACTCTGCCAACTAAACTCTACACTCTGCCAACTATACTCTACACTCTGCCAACTAAACTCTACACTCTGCCAACTATACTCTACACTCAGCCAACTATACTCCACACTCTGCCAACTATACTCTACTCTCTGTAACCTAAAAAGAACACACTGACAACTCTACTCTAACTCTGCAACTTTAACGAAACCACAGCAACCTATACCGGACAAACTGCAACATAAACCGGACACACTGCAACCTTTATTGGACAAACTGCAACCCATATCGGACACATTGCAACCCATACCGGACCCACTGCAACCTATTCCGGACACAATGCAACCTGTACTGTTCACGCGGAACCTATATCGCACACACCGCCAACTATACTCTACACTCTGCCAAATATACTCTACTCTCTGCCAACTAAACTCTACTCTCTGCCAACTATACTCTACTCTACACTCTGCAACCTTTAACGAAACCACAGCAACCTATACCGGACAAACTGCAACATAAACTGGACACACTGCAACCTGTATTGGACAAACTGCAACCCATATCGGACACATTGCAACCCATACCGGACCCACTGCAACCTATTCCGGACACAATGCAACCTGTACTGTTCACACGGAACCTATATCGGACACACCGCAACCTGTACCGGAAACATTAAAAAAAATACAGGACACAATGCAACCTATACCGGACACACTGCAACCTATAACGTACACATTGCAACCTTTACCAAAACCACTACAAACTATACCGGACACATTAAACCAATACCGGACCCACTGATACCGGACCAACTGAAACATTTACCGGACATACTGCAAACTATACCGGACACACTGCAAACTATTCCGGACACAATGCAACCTGTACTGTTCACACGGAACCTATATCGGACACACCGCAACCTGTACCGGAAACATTAAAAAAAATACAGGACACAATGCAACCTATACCGGACACACTGCAACCTATAACGTACACATTGCAACCTTTACCAAAACCACTACAAACTATACCGGACACATTAAACCAATACCGGACCCACTGATACCGGACCAACTGAAACATTTACCGGACATACTGCAAACTATACCGGACACACCGCAACCTGTCCCGGACACTTTTCAACCTGTACCGGACACTTTGCAACCTTTACCAGACACTTTTCAACATTTGAATGGTGCATTGCAGAATGGAGATAAGTCCACAATTTAAAAAAAATTAGTTATGACTAGGAAACCATTATTTGGCCATTACTGCATCGTCCTGTGGTGAAACAGAACATGTCCATATGTCTGCAATGCTTTTAATAAACACACATTTATCGCGTGCAGTGCAGAACAGAGACAAGTCCAGGACTTGTCCCCTTTCTGTAATGCCAAGGTATCTGCGATCTCCTTGTTCACTGTAGAACATTAGAAATTTCTCTTTGGAATGCAACTGAATGTAAAAAAATCGCTGCTTTTTTGTTTTATCTCTGTGTTTTGTTATTAAACAGTGTTAAAATATCCACTAAGATGAATACACCAATCGATGAAAGTAGAAAAAGAAAACGAGGCCGTAGTAAAGAAATGTATAAAAGAAATGTTATTAAGAAAAGCAGAGTTATGGGTAAAGAATTTGAAAATTGGGTTGGGAAAACTGTTAAACCCCGTGCAACAGGAAAACCATGTAGGTAAGTGAGAGCTAAATTACCTGTTAATTGTTTGAAAACATGAAACATTTATGTTTTGATAGTAGACTTAATTGTGTGTTAAAATTGATTGTTTCAGATGCCGAAAGCAGTGTTTCACTAAACTTTCTGATGACAATTACATCCATGCAATCCAAATCATTAATGCATTCTCTACAAAGGATGAACAGGACATTAATCTCCAGAGATTAATAGAGGTGCAGACAATATCACGGTGAAGACCTAGAGTGCAGAATGGTAAACCAAGAAAATGTATGTACAGATATTATGTTTTGCAGAATAATAATTTGAAGGTTAGTGTTTGTAAAGCAGCATTTGCATGTAAATATGGTATTGGAAAGAAGCAAGTTGAGCGATTATGCAGTCTGCTTTCTCAAGGAAAGTCTCCCAAAGATATGAGGGGAAATAATGAAAAGAGCAATGCTCTTCCAAAAGAAACATGCCAGCTCATACATGACCACATAGCAACTTTCCTAACTAAAGTAACGCATTATTCAAACACTGAAACCAGGTATTTGGATGCTCGTCTTAATGTTAGAATAATGCATAAAATGTTTTTGGAAAAATATCCTTCAAGTGGTGTAAAATACAAATACTACCAGAACTACTTGCGAGAAAACTTTTCCCTGAGGTTTGGACGACCACAGGTTGACACCTGTAGCAAATGTGAGGAGTTGACCGTCAAAATAAAAAACACAACACTATGTGAATCGGCTAAGAGGGCAGCTGTTGCAGAACTTTGTGTGCACAAAAGGCGCAGTGAAAAGTTTTATAGTAAGATGAAGGAGGTGGAAGAAATGTGTAAGGAACGAAACGATGTTCTTGGGATTTGCTGTGACTGCATGCAAAACCTACCATTACCACATATACCTGTACAACAGATATTCTATTATAGACAGCTGTGGGTTAACAACTTTTGCATCCACAACCTAAAAACTGGCAAGGCACGATTCTATACATATCATGAAGGCATTGCTTACAAGTCTCCAAATGAGGTGTGTTTATTTCTTACACAATACCTACTTAGAAACAGAAGTGTCTGAACAAGTGAAAGAACTGCACATTTTCAGTGACAACTGCGGAGGGCAAAATAAAAATCATACAGTCATCAGGATGTTACTTGCACTAACAGATTTAGGTAAGTTTGATAAAATTGCACACTACTTTCCGCAACGCGGACATTCTTACCTACCATGTGACCGTGATGTTGTTGGTGTTGTTAAGCGGTTAATCAAGAAAGTAGACAGTATTTACACAACCTATCAATACATTGAATTAATTTGCCAAGCTAGCAAATACAACAAATTTTCAGTTACAGTGATTACATTAGACGACATCAAGGATTTCAAGCGATGGTGGCCTCAATATTACAAGAGAGTGTGCTCTTCTGTGGATACTGGTAGGGGAACACCAAGAGAACAGAAAGTATTGTTCAACCCAGCAAAGTTCAGCGAGTTTGTGTATTGTAGAGATTTGCCTGGATCTGTTCAAACATCCACTTTCATAGGCAACGACATCACAAAGCACATCTTTCACCTAAGAAAACCAGGCACGTGCTGTCCACCACTGCCATTTCAGAATGCATACAGTGGCAAGGTTCCAATAAATGTTCGTAAATTAGAAGATATTGCTAAAGTAATACATTTAATACCATCAGAGTATTCAATGTTCTACAATAAAATATTGGAATGGCCCACTTCTGGAAGAGACATGAACAGTGATGATGAAGTGTAGGAAGAAAATAATTTTGTACAAACCTGTGAAGCAAATGCAAAACAATGACTAAGTTTTTGTTTGCACTACTATCATTAAACTTGAATAATCATTAACATTATAATATAACCAATATGTTATTACTGAAGAAGTGTGTGTTGTTTTAAAAAGATATCTTGACATGACTTATTCATGTATAATAAAAACTTCAAAATCTAGTTATACAAACAGCTATAATAATGTGTGTGTGTTTTTGTTCCCATCTGGTACTGTCATATAACACATAAGACAACATTAGTTCCATAGCAGTAAAAGTGTACTATAGTAAAATAATGAAGACGTGTTAGTGTAGTGCTCTTTGTTAAAAAAGTTCATAAGTGCTTATACCTTTTTATGTATCGTATTTCGTACTGGCCAAATACAGGAAGTATTTAAACAATGTATGTTAGGCTAGTTTTACACTTTGGTACAATGCAAACTTTCAAAATTGATATGCTGGTTAAGAGCTATTTACTGTATGAAGTATAAAAGTATATACTTCACAGCAGAAAAGGGATAAGTCCCATCACTATTAATTATTGTAAATGACTTATATCTATCATTGAAATGCATATTAGCCGAGAAATATATCACAATTCAAGTGTTCTTTAAGCCAGTAAATCTTGGTTCCCTAACTTTTAAAAATAAAAGAATTAATCAGTTTTTCTTTATTATCTCTAAAGTGAATTTTAGTGACTTAACCCCTTTCTGCAATGCCCGATTCATTTACCGGACACTTTTCAACCTGTACCGGACACACGGCAACCTGTGCCGGACACCTTACAACCTGTCCCGGACACCCTGCAATCTGTACGGACCCTGCAACCTATATCGGACACATTCAACCTATACTGGACACACTGAAACCTATATCGTACAGCCAGGGGTGGACGCATAGGGGCGATATATACCCTCCCTCTCCCCTTGGAGCTTATGAAAAAATTGTTAAATATCTGTGAAGACAGTATGTTATTGTGTGAGAAGTTGCGTTGTCTACGGCTTCTACTCTACGCCCACATGCCGGAGTGTAAATATCAATATTAATGTAGAGTTTTACTAAATACAGGTGTTCAAATTTTGGATAGTTTACATTTTATTTCAAACTTCCCCCCCCCCCTTCTCCTTAAACAAAAAAAAATTCCTGTATTCGCCACTGCAGACTTCTTTACAACCTGCTGGCATGGAGTCATGACACTACAACATATGTACATTGAAGTGAAACTTCTTACAGCCAGCAGTGCAAGTTGAGGTGATGACGCAGCAGAGCGTAACGAAAAGTGCAACACTCGGGAGTGGGGCGCTCTATGGTAGAAGAGGGGAAGGGATAGAATATTGAGTACCCCACTTCTCACTCTCGGGCAAACTTAGTGAATTGTCGCAAGAGACTTGAATTTTTCGTTACACTAGAAACTATAATGAATTTTGAAATAGTTTGGCTTCTTGGTTGTAGCCGTGTCCTTGGCGAATAATATACCGACGTTTCGGTTGAAATTGCAGTCGCCATCATCAGGGAGCAGTTACCTACTGAAGTAACTGATTCCTGATGATGGCGACAGCAATGTTGACCGAAACGTCAGTGAATTATTCGCCAAGGACGCGGCTACAACCCAGAAGCCAAGCTACTTCAGACAATAGCCGTGAAAGCCTGCGAACATTACTAACTGGCGACCGTTTTCCCAGTGAAGCGAAACAAGAGCGAAGCGAAACAAGAGAGAAGCGAAACAAGAGCGAAGCGAAACAAAAGAGAAGCGTAACAAGATCGAAGCAAAACAAGAGCGAAGCGAAACCAGGGGAAGCCTACAACTCACGTAGTTTCGGTTCCCTACCACGTTCGTGCAACTTCGGATTTATCTCAAAAATTGAAATTAAAAAAAAAATCGAAGGGTTAGGTTAGGTCAGGTCAGTCACAACATGCTTGTTTTCATTGGAAACTTCTGATTGAGCGGCTTAAGTGGCGTTTATACCAAAACGCAAAACTTCGGAAATCTTCGGAAATTCTTGCAGGGAACCGAAACTACGTGAGTTGTAGGCTTCCCCGAAACCAGAGCGAAGCGAAACAAGAGCGAAGCGAAACAAGAGCGAAGCGAAACAAGAGAGAAGCGAAACCAGAGCGAAGCGAAACAAAAGCAAAGCGAAACAAGAGCGAAGCGAAACAAGAGAGAAACGAATCCAGAGCGAAGCGAAACAAGAGCGAACCGAAACTAGAGCGAAGCGAATCAAGAGCGAAGCGAAACAAGAGCGTAGCGGAACAAGAGCGAAGAGAAACAAGAGCGAAGCGAAACAAGAGCGAAGCGAATCAAGAGCGAAGCGAAACAAGAGCGAAGCGTAACAAGAGCGAAGCGAAACAAGAGCCAGCGGCCAATCGGCGAGAGTGCGCGGCTGACGGACGCGCTGTTCGCGAAAAACACTGGCGCGTTTAATTATTTAAAACCCCGGGCGCGCATATTTGACGGCGCCAGGGTGGGACGGTGTCGTTAGCGCGCGAGCTACGAAGCGAAATGAATAAAACATCGCGCTGGCAGTCTCTCGCGTGCGAGAAAATATTTTGATGTCATTAGCATCAGATTGTGTGCCTGTGCAAAAGTGAATGACATTTTTTTTAATGTAATGAATTACATTTTATGCTTTCGGGAAAAAAAATTAATTAATCCCCCATTTCTTACCGTAACAGTATATGTTAATCCTAACGGACACGGAACAGTTCCAAAGCGGAAATACATTCGTGCAGTGTGTTGTGGGAACATATTATGAAAACTGTGGTCGTGTTTAATTTGGCAGATCTTGTACGCAAAATGGTCACGTGACCCATTTTGTCTAGATTTTTAATAGATTATATTACATGAAACTATTTTGGTTTTAGTTTCAAAGTGGAAGTTATTAAATCGTATAAGGGGAAAAAAAATGGCCAAATTTGGTCAAAACAGCCATTTTACCTCAAAGCTAAAATAATTTTAAATATTCCATCATTAATATTTTAGTCACCGCAATGGTCAGTGAATATAAGAAGCTCAGTTATGTTTTGTGGCAGTAAATCTTAATAGAAACGCAAGCGAGAAGTAATAACTGTATAAACTCTATAGGTAATCAAAAAACCCTCTGAGTTGGTACAAATAGGGCATTAGGCATTGAGTCCATTCCTTTATGCACGGACCATTTATACGGACTCTAGTGTCCAAGACATTGTGAGCATTGGACTGAAGTCCATTTAGCAAATATCAATTAAACCATCTTCAGATAACATATTTCAATGGCTAACTCAATTTTGTTAAATTGCATTTTTTTATGGACCCATTCATCTCGCTTCTTAACCTGAAGTGGTGCTCTGTAGCGCAGTGTTGCCATATCTCCCCGCTTTCATTTAACAATTGGAAAAATTGAAAAAAATAGAAAAAAATAAAACAAATTACTATATTAGATTCATAAAATTAATTAACCTGATAGAAAAAATAGATATGTGTTATAGCTTGCATGAATTCACGCTGATTAAGGCAATATACCTATTCTTGGAGCTAGATATAAGTATGAAAGTACCACATATAACCGAGCGAACAAATTATACTACAAATAATAAATACAGAAACTTATAATAGTTCACTAAGGATTTCCTGGACCCAGTATTTTTCTTCAGATACTGGTGGATCAAAAGAAAAGGGGGGGGGGGGCATAGTGGCATGCCCCCCTCACCCCAATAAACCTGAATAATTTTCTGATTTTCTCCAAATTACCTATCATAGTTTACAAAACTTACAAAAGTATTATTTTACTCCAGTGCTGTAGATAATAAGACGTTTTAAAACTACAAGTAAAATGTAATAAATATTTATATTTTAAATGTAATAAAATAGTATTAGAAAATTTAATTAGGCTCTGCCTTGACCATTAATCTGGTTCCGCAATTGTAGGAATTATTTTATCAAAATGTTTTGAGTTTCTGTACCTAAGAATAAAAGCTTTTGCTCGAAAATATTGCTGTCTATATTCTGTCCAGCAACGTTGAAGATAAGAATTTCGTTCTAAAAGCAAATTTTTTTCAAATAAGGGAAAGCACTGGGGAAAGTGTTGGTCCACTAACAATATCAGGATTTTGACTGGAAAACAAGCTGGTCAATGCTGGTTTACATTATCATTAAAGAATATTTACGTGCAAGTTAGAATTTTGAAATTGGCACCAGACAGACGTTAGATAAAATATACAGGAAGAGTCAGAATTTGACCGACAATCTCCGGTTTGGGGTTAATCAATAAGACATAACTTGAAAACATAGATGTATATGGCTTAGGTCTCATCGGTTTCTCAATTTGAAATTTTCTTTGAAATTGGAGCTGAAAAAATTGTTTATTGTAAAGAGTAGAGAAAGTAAGCGTCTGGGTAGTGTGTAATTGAACAAAGTTCTATAACCACTGCAAATCTTGTCTCTGTCGTAAAATTATTTCATTGAGATAATTTAACCCCTTTATTTTCCATACATTTTTCCTTATTTCAAAGGAAACAAAATCGGAAATGCACTGGTCAGATCGTCTGACTTATGTGTCGATGATCCAGGTGGTTTATTCACGTTGGTCGCGACGTTACAATGTGTCGTTACTCATTGATTATCGTTCATTTTGGACATTTACATATTTATAAATTCCCGCAACAGCATTACAAGCTATTTTTTCATAACGAGAGGGCTTGAAACTATCGAAACGAATATAGAATTTTATTTCTTCTTTGTAAATGAAATATAAAAGTGTTTTTTTTTGTACGTAACATTTCCACGGTGTCACTCACCCTCTAAAATCAAAAGAGAGAAAGGAAATCGAATAGTCCTAACTTGAAATAGTTACCTAGCAGGCACATTAAGTTCATCGTTACATCCACCTTACAAAATAGTTGTATCGATGACGTAATGACTCGATGAATGTAACCAGGTACGCAAATCTGTAGGATTCACAAGAGAAGGGTGGTGGGGCCACGGAAATCTGCAGAAAAAAAGGGGGGGGGATTTAGCCCGAGAGTTCTGCACGTGGGGTTACCCGACGCAAGTCATCTCTGGATATGGCACTTGTATGTTGTATGCTGCCCATATTTTGGTCCACGTGCATACAATGAGCAGAAAACTTTAAAATATACGGAACGTTTTCCCATGAGACATAGTTTTGATTGCAAGTGCAGACAGGCCCCACTCAGTGAGGGGCTTCTAGATATCGGAGGGGGGGGGGGGCTGGGGCACCCATTTTTCCCCTGGGATCTACGTCCAAGAATGTAAAGATAAACTTGGAACAAGAGGTTCGATTTCCGCTGGGGCAACATCCGGACTTATGCATGCGGATGTACTTTGTCGTTGGCCAAAAAGGTTTCCTAGGTGTGGTGGCCCCAACCCCTCCCTCCTTCACACAGAATGTACAACTCTAGGCCATTTCACACTCTCAGTTCGTGTCACCCTTCATTGAAGATGTGCACACGGAGCCACCAAGTCGGCGTCTGTTCACACTCGAAAGGTGATGCCTTGAGATTGTGATTCATCGAAGCAAATTAGACCTTTTATTGGACTTTAGTATACTTTTTAAATGTATTCTAAAAATTTGTTTAACCGCTGGATGTGTTCGGTTAAAAAGTGTTTCAGTGTTTTTACTCACTTGCTTGGTAGTAACAACGCGGTGACTGTGATACTGCACGCCCAAGAATTGCTTCAACAGCAAGAAGAAGCTACAGAGCTCTGAGAAATGTATTGACTCGAAATGAACTAACAAATTTTTCTGTAATAAGTAGACACCTGCAAATTTTCGCGTTATTTTTTGTGCCAAGTGTACAGAAGCGTGCATAAAAATGTAAATCTCAGGCTGCTTCCACATTTTACTTCATTCATGATTCGGTGGGATAATTTTTTGTTGTTTGTTATCGGCTTCTAGTCTATTAAGGAGTGTACTCCAATGATAGGAGTAATTCTGAGTACAAATATTTGTAGTTTAAACTATCACCAAAAAAAAAAAAACGTGAAATTGTGCAAAGAGTGATAAAAGTTAATAATGTTCGCAGGCTTTCACGGCCATTGTCTGAATTATTTTGGCTTCTGGGCTGTAGCCGTGTCCTTGTCGAATAAATCACTGACGTTTCGGTCGACATTGCAGTCAGCATCATCAGGGAGCAGTTACCTACTGCTCCCTGATGATGGTGACTGCAATGTCGATCGAAACATCGGTGAATCATTCGGCTACAACCCAGAAGCAAAGCTACTTCAGCGATAAAAGTTACATTTGGAAAATGATGCGAAGTGATGCCCGATCCTTGGAGCCGCCCGCGGTTAGCGCACCGAGGCGCTGACCTGGCAACACCGCTCTGCGACAGAGCGTGGTCGTGTTGGGAAGTGTGCTGGGGGAGGGGGGTTCTCCACCCTCGCAGACAGGCGCGGCGATGTGGACCCGGCGCTGAAGAGACCGGCGTCAAACCTGTTTCCCTGACGGAGCTGTCGCAACCGCGGTGAAAGCTTTGCGCGCACGTGTTGTAACGTTGTCATGTCGCTGCCGCGGCCGATGGCTTTTGAATAATCGGGCCGGCCAACGGTTCAACATAACTTCCCACCATCGAATGAAGAATTCAGCGTCGTCTGATGTCGAGGAGTCGTCCATCACCAACCACCACGAAGCAGAAGATCGTCTGGATCCAAAAAGAGAACACACGACTTTGTGTTTCGAGGAATGAGTCAGCAGGTTGTAAAAAAACTTTTCGGAGTATATATTACAATGTTTTTATGCAGGAGAGATTGTAGATTTCATTATAGAAGGGACTTTGTCCTGTATTTCACATATATGGATAGTGCCCATTTCTAGACAGATCTACATTTTAGTTACAATTTAGTGGTCTCCCATATGCTAAGAGCAAAAAGTACCTTGAAATTTCACTAGAAGTGGCAAATTTGTGCGTGAGTGAATGGGCTTAAACTGTTAACAGATAACACTAAGGACAACTATTGACTTGCACAATACCTGAACTGTTACAACTTCTATTACTTCAATCGCTCAAATCGTTGGATTAACTTACATGTATTACAAACATGTTACCTAAGTGGTTCTAGACATCATTTTTACACACTAAAAAATCCATACGCTGTACAGCATACAGACAATTAAATTTCCACTTGAATCTGTTGGGGAACATAAGTAAAAAGTTTCTAGTTTATAAATGGTTATTTCCAGTATTCTCAGAGAAAAATTACATTGATGGACCATTTCTGGGCTACTTTTACCTTCTCAGCAAAAAAGAAAACGACCCAAAAGAACTAATGATAATCATATATTTGTCTTACCTGCCAAGCCAGTTCCCTTAAAAAAGCTATATAAACACTCATTTGTAAGTCATGTTCAACATTTGATCCACGAGTGACAATGGTGAACATGTGGAAAACCAAGGTGACGACAGCTGTCACATAGTGTCATAGAGCAGCTGTATTATTGGGCTTTGTCGCACTTTTTTTTGTTTTCTGTTTATGCACGTGACGTGTATTCGTAAGTGGAGTTTGACCTGAGCTCGGTAAAAGGTCTTTAAGCAAGTACAGCAGAGTGTACAGTATCAGAGTTACAGTGTCACTGCTCACAGCTGGACACAATTCGTTGCAGTAATCTGCAACATGCACTCATTCGTGCCCACGAACAGCTTTGCTGTAATGTGTGGTGTGGGCCCGGGCAGGTTGCCACCACTAGCCCCAGGCTATACTCCACAAACGTGTGCAGAATCAAGTTGTTGTTCCGTGTTCATTGGCTGCAGCTACATTTCACCTTCTCTCCGGGTCGCACATGATTGGTCAGATGTTTCAATTCGTGTTTGCCGTTGGCTTCTGGTTCTTCAGGGTGTGTCAAGCATCACGTGATACAATGACAAGAGTTTTGAGTGTAGAAACCATTGCATTCTACGCTGCTGCCAAGTAATAACAAGAATTGTGCATATCTCTATTAATTTTTCTTGTGTAACTTAACAGCTAGCAGCCTCAGTAGAGCATTTATAATTTGCTTACCTATCACCTACAAGTTGAAACTCAGCCTACATCATTGCGTTATTAGATGAGTCGTAAACCCAGAAACTCTCTCTTCAAAGAGACTAATATTTAGAGGCCCGGAAATTTTGCGAATTCGTTTGGAGTCACACTAAAATTCATAGCCTTATGTTTGCTCCACCAATATTTACTTTTCCATTCGCAATAATATATAATAGTTCCTCCTGCTACATGGTCAAGGGTCTGGATTGTTGATTATTGACTGCCATCTTGGATTGTGACATATGACAGCCATATTGAATGATGACATCTTCATTGCACTATTTGTTATGGTCGCCATATTGAATTCTGACATAATGGCGGCCATCTTAGATAACCTTAACTTTGACCTTAACCCTGGCGGCCATATTGAATTCTAGAACTTTCCACCATCTTGGAATCTAGAACATTGCAATTTTAGTTACGACTGTAATCATGGATGTGTATGATGGCACTGTTGCACTTATCGTTGAGGCCACCAGTTTTAAATTTCATCAATATTTAGCTAGAAATTCTGAAAAAAATTAAAATTTATAAAAATATTAAATAATAAAATTTGAATAAGCAATCATTCCACCATTTTAAAAACTGTCTGCCATACTGAATCGATTATTTTTTTTAATTTAAAAAATCAGGAAATAGTTTGAATTTATAAAAAAAAATAATTTAATTAAATTTTGATAATAAAATGTATTACAAGTTACTGGGTTTAAAACCATGAGGTCATTCGATTAAATTTGATGAAGGGTACTTTCTCCAAGGAAGCCAACATCAGACTGACCCCTCACCACTAAAGCCAAGGTAGATATTACCTCAACTAGTACGATGTCATGGCAACCATATTTAGTCCGCAATTTTGTTTTCAGTAATCGATACAAGGAGCACTAGCGTCAGTTAGTACACATGCCATCTGCAAGAGGGCATTGTTGCCATATTAGTTTAGTTATTACCTGCTAGAGTGCAGTTTTATTTATTACCGGACATATTGTTAGCTGGCCACCATCTTGTAAATTCGTAAAAATTAAGCTATATATTAAAAAAAATCCAAAAATCATCAAATAATCACTTGTTAAAATAATGATTAATTCTATCATCTTGGTTCGAGCCTTGATCAATGCAAAAAAGCACATTTAATTACAATCACCATATAAAATGACAGGTTTAAGAAATAAAACAAAAATTACAAATATAAATTAATTGCATATTTTCTGCAAGTACAAAAAACAAACAAATCACTAGCATTTCTCGATTTCTACAGTCTTCTTAGAGTTCGAAGTGAGTCCTTTGCATGTTTTGAAATTCTTTCCAGGGCAGTTACACATGACAGTTGATTACCACACTTTTCACACAGTACAGAGTTCTCGTTTTCATTAAAAGAACAGTGTTATATTTCATGATACTCGCATGTTTTATGCATACAAAAATCTTTCCGCAGAATATGCAGTTTGATTCCGATGAATGCGCAACCAGTCTGTCCCAATTCATGATGTGTCTTTTTAATCTTCCATAGTGTATAAACCGACTACAACTTCTGTTGCACTGATATTTAATGCGTTCAGAGTTATTATTACAATTATGTAGTACATAATCAAAAATTTTCAAGTTTTTGATGCTGTCACAGTACGTATAGTCGGATGATGGAACACAATCATTTGTTGCCTCCTTGTTTGTTGATTTCGCTGCTGCTGAAGACACTACACGTATTAAAGTCTCCTCTAGTGCTGTCGGTAACGACAATACACCTTTAATTGGAATCTCTGTAGTTTTTTGCGCCGTTGCCATCAGAATATCCGTAGCTGTTGCTATCGGGATCGGCGTTGCCATCGACGTTGCTGCACCCAGGGTCCCCAACATTGATGAAAAAATTGTTATTGCTGTTATTGATGATGTTACCGATGTCATCGTGTTCGGTGTTAAAGATGGTAATAATGCCATCGAGGTCTTCAACTTTAAAGTTTGAGTATGGATCAACATTGATGAATAACTGTCCTCTTTCTTCCACAAAAAAAAAAAAAAGACGATCTGAGAGAAACAACCAAAGCAAGCTAGTTATACCTATATTCATACGCAACAGTCATGTGACATTGTGGAGTCAGTAAAATTTCAGTTTCCACCTTCACAGTATTTAGAATCGATTGCCAAACAGTCAGGGCATCGGTAAAACACACTACACTTTTCGCACTAGCCTACCAGCCTTGTAGCCTCGTAGTTAGTTGGAGCTTTGTAGACTTGCCTCCTTGTTAGCTTGTAGCCTTGTAGCTTCCTAGCCTTATAGAGAATGTCGTTGAAGCTGTTGAAGCCAATTACAGTTGGAGGCATTGTAGCCTACCGTAAATTGGCGTTTGTATTCTACCGAGATGAATGTTCGTGTGAATTTACATCGTTTTTGTTAAATACACATATTCATGTCTTTAGTATTGTATCTCTCAGATGAGATTGATTGTATCCTGCCAAGCTGAATTTTCGTACAAATGTGTGTCCTTTATGTCAAAAACGCTTCCTTTTTAATATACTTCCAAATGTGCTTATTTTTATTGTGCTTTCAAATGTGCTTCGTTTTTTGTTGTGGATAATTAAGTTTGTACTCAGGACATAATTGGCCTCTAGGTTCAGAGACTTCTGACCTAGACACCTGTTATTGAACATAACCTGATTAAAACTTTCGGCGAGATTCGACAAAAAATTCCTCTTGGTTCGAAGATGCTTAGTCACATGTCTGACTTTGTACATGACATGTTTGAAAGGTATTCCAAGTATAGAAATATTAGCCTCTGGCCAAACATATACTAGTGCCTGGCCAACCTCTCTGTCATGCCTGGCCACTGACTGTGCGTACCTTGCCACTAACTGACTTTTATCCTGATCAATCGACTGATCCGTCTGTACAACCCATCTGACTGACCTAGCCACAGACTGGAGGTGTCTAGCCAACAACTGGATGTGCCTGGCCAACAACAGGATTTGTCTGGCCACCTACTAAATTCGTCTGGCCACCAATTGGATGCATCTTACCACCTACTTGACGTGCGTTCCTGGTCCTTGTATATATGTGCGTGGCCACCGACTGGGCGTACCTTGCCACCAACTGGACTTTTATCCTGATCAATAGACTGATCCGTCTGTACAACCTATATGACTAGCCTAACCACAGACTGGAGGTGTCTAGCCAACAGCTGGATATGCCTGGCCAACAACAGGATTTGTCTGGCCACCTACTACATGCGTCTGGCCACACCAATTGGATGCATCTTACCACCTACTTGACGTGCGTTCCTGGTCCTTGTATAGATGTGCGTGGCCACCGACTGGGCGTACCTTGCCACCAACTGGACTTTTATCCTGATCAATCGACTGATATGTCTGTCCAATCCATCTGACGTACCTATCCACAGACTAGAGGTGTCTAGCCAACAACTGGATGTGCCTGGCCAAAAACAGGATGTGTCTGACCACCTACTTGATGTGTCTGAGTAGTATACGAAGGGGGCTCCAGGCACAGGTTTAGGGTTGAGGAGCTGGAACCGTGGTCAATTACCGATTGCTCTGACGTCACGGCGGCCATCTTGGATGGTTGTGACCTTGACCTTGAAATTTGACCTTCAAAATTCGCTAAAATTGTCCAAAATTTGTCCAAAATTCCTCAAAAATCACCAGAATTTCCATTTTTTTGGGAAAAAAATCCCGCCAAAAATTCTAAAAAAATTCCTGAATTCAAAAATTAGGATTCCGAAAATCCTCAAAAGTCGTTTTGCCTTAGAAACCACGAAAATTCCTAAAAGCGGCTCAAGCATCCTTAGAGCTAGCCGCTCTAAGCCGCCGAGGTTATGACCTTGAAAATTAGGATGTCATTACAGTTATCTTGGATTATGACGTCACCGTTGCAATTATCGTTACGCCCGCCATCTTTAACTTTTTTATTTATTATCCGATTTTAATGAAAAAAATTATAAAATTTATAAAAAAAAATAATTTAATAAAATATTAATAAATATATTTAAAAAATTTACTTCTACGACATGGAACTCGGAGTCCTCGGTTCGAACCCGGTGAGGGCAAAAAAAATAAAAATGGTGGCCAATCCTTCCCTCACAGTGGATGCTGGCAGACTGACCCCCACCACTTTCTACCATGCATATATATCGTCACCTAGTATGACGTCATGTACACCAACTTGTCTTCGTTTTCTGCAAGCCATCATTATTGTATCATCGGCTAGAGTGCGCTGACACCATGTTAGTTTAATTCTTACCCGCTAGAGTGCTGTAAGCATTTATTATTACTGTGACACCTGCCATCTTGAAATGTGGGCGCCATCTTGGAAATTCGTAATTTTATGCTAGAGATTCGGGAAAAATTTCAAAATTCACTAAATAAATTGGCAATAAATATAATGATTGATTCGATCGATTCCTGTCCTTGGTTCGATCCCTGGACGGTGAAAAACATTTAATTTTATATAAAAAATTATAATTTCAATAAACCATGAACAAAATTCTTAAAGTGACTTAAAATCAACTACTACCGTCATTCTATAAGCCATTACGACTACTATCTTGGATATTTAGATTTATTGACCCTTAAATTTATAAAAAAAAAATCAATCACTAATCCACCTATAGAATCGATACTTGGTTCGATCCCTGGGTGATACAAAACAACTATATTTTTAAAAAATTACCACAAAAGTGAGTGGTTTGAGAAAATTAAACACCACAAGTTCTTTTAAAAATCAAAAATTTTTAATACATAAATTCTACACTACTACAAGTACAAACAAAACACACACAAATTACTAAAGTTTTGCTCAACCTAAACAGACTCTGTACAAGATTTATTTCCACATTTAATCTTGTGCTGTTCAAGACACTGTATAGCTGTGAGTCCTGTTTTCCGCAGTCGATTAGCGAAATACTTAAAGCACATCTTACACACATAAATCTTATGTTGATGTTTTGTAACCTGGGGTCTCACAAGTCGGGAGAAGTTTTTGATTTAGCAGTAGTGTGCAGCACCGCTTTCATTTGTCACAAGCAACAAATTGAAATTATTTTTTTTTTCTTGTTTGGTTACCCGAATCGGACACACCTTATTATCCTCATTTAGCGCATACACATTAACTGAGACTTCAGGGTTATTTTTCTCAAAAACTTTTATTTGATTTAATGGTGGCGGATAGCACAGTCCATCAAAGTTGTACTTATTCTCCAAAGCATAATACCTCTTATCAACACGGTTTTGATGACTTCCTCCGACAAATCTTGCCAAAATACTCCATTTAAAACAAAACTGGTCCTTCAAGTTTTGACAATTGACTACTACTCTTTTGTTGACTATTGCCTTAGGTAAAGCAATAAATGAGGATGTCTGATGGTATGGAAGCATACTAGCACATGATTCTTTTCCTATGTACACAATCTTGTGACTATCCAGACTGTTACAATGCGAAAAAACCTTATCGCATTTGTCGCACTTATATGTCTCTCGAGAGATTGTCAGAGACCTACTGCAGGTTATTGATGCACCACAGTATTTGCATTTACGCAATGATCGCTCTTCATTAATTGAAGTTTTCAATGTTGCTGGCGAAACTTCAGCTGATGATGGAACAGCACGTATCGATGTCTCCTCTGCAGTCGGTACCGGGATCTCCATCAACATCGTTACTGCCATCGAGGTCCCCGCTGCTGCCGGTAAACAGTCTACCCCGGTCGACATTGGAGCAGTAACTAAATCTCACGAAACTTACTGAAGAGAGCAAGTCCGTACTGCACCGCGGCCAGAGGTAAACTGAGGGGCCACTCGTCTGAACCTCGCTTATATATACCCGCGGTCTACTGGAATAAGTACTACATGAGTCAAAATATTGTCTGTATTTAAAAATTTTTTATTAGGTACCTAAAAATCATAGGGAAAAAAACACACGAGTTCAAGTTTTACACATTTATTTATAAAAAGTACACAAATACATATTAGGTTAAGTAATCAAGCATTTTTGCAAGCAAAGTCTTTAATGACGCACGAACTGCCTCGTCGACTCCGGTTCCAACTGGTTCGCAGGCCACGGGATCAGGAACACAGGTTTCCAGCTGGTCATCTTCTGCGACGTCGACAACTCCGGCAAGACTTGGTCGATGTCGTCTGTGACCACGTCTGCGCCTGGGCTTTGGCTCAGTGATAGTTGGGACAGATTTACTGCCTGAACTTCGACGTCGAGACGTACGTTGTTTGACGTCTGCGTAGAATCATCACAGGTCGCAACAGGTTGCAACATGCTCATGTTTGGTGTTGCACGTGCAGTCGAGACGACTACCTTAGCGATGCTAGCAGGAAGAATTGTGTGTGGTCTCATGTGATAGACGGCACAGTTTTCAGGTTCGCAACAATCTAACAGCTGCTGAGTCAGTTCGTAGGACACAGGAAACTGCGCAAACCGCCAATGCTGAGCGCCTCCATCACAGGTTTCTGTATATGTACGTAGATACCCGGAATCCCAGTAGCTGTATTTGACACTGCTGAAGCTAGGTCTTACACTCACGTACACGTTAGCAGAATGAAACGTAAACATCGTCTTGCAGGTCGAACTACAACTGAAGGCACGTACGGATGTACGTCATTTATATATAAGCAGGCTCCTACTAACACTGTGTGTGCCATTTATGCATTAAGTGAGTTTGTACAGGCACAGACATGTTCAAACCTGTCGTTTGGCTGCTTAGCTTCGTATATTGTACTAAGCTTGCGCAGGGAAGGACAGCCGTAGTCGGTCTGTAGATCTACAATTTCAACAGGTGCTTCACACCACTTGCTCAGCCATTTCTTCTGTTCAGGTCCGGCAACGTAAATTATTTCGTTTTGAACTAGTAAATCTTCAATAGTGTTTTTCACTTGGTGGTACGGAATTTTTCCTTCGTCCCACTCTAGTCCGTGATAATATTTATATAGCCATTCGTTCGACCGTTTACTTTTTTCGTCTAGTAGTTTACAAGGATACGGAGGTCGGAAAGTGCGAGTTCGAGTTTTGTCTTCGGAGGTGACGCTTATTTCCTTGAGAACGAATCCATTTTGACTCTGGAAACCTTGCAGGTTGCAGTACATCTTGTCGCTAGCAATGCTCGGTCGTAACTAAATTATCATAGAAAACGAAACATAATTTATGTCAGAATTTTCACATGTTTGTCTCGACAATTGTACGATGCAAGCCGATCGTGAAGTATCAGACAAAAAGCATAGGTGTTTGGTGGAATATTTCCGCTAGTCGTTATCTCGATCCTACAGTCGATGATGATTGAATTTATTCGATCATCCTGTTTGGAAACGTCAAACACCATTAACGGAGCCTTGTTATTGAAACTGTCGGGACTCAGTATCGGTGACTGTCTACGCCCATAGTAAGCTTGCTGAAACTTGGCGTACATTTGATATGCGAGAAGAAATCTTCCACTTTCAAAATCCATGTTCGTGTCAACCTACGGATAACTTTAGCTGTTTAAAAATATTTTTACATTACGTATTTGACAATTATCGAATAAGGAGCGACTTACTCCTGCATTGAGCTGTCTTCCGGTCTGAAGCCCGACGATGATGTATCTTGGTTTTTCCGTAGCGAAGGTGGACTTTACTATCCAATTGATACGCTGACTATGAGGCAAGCCAGGATAAGTTTCCAGGCTCCAGGATCGGAATGGCACATCGAAGTTCTTGCCATTTTATATGTTCTTCAACATCTTGACTCGATCAACGGTGCTCACTTGGATGTGGGGCAGCATCCACTCGATAGACTGAAGTGTTAGCGAGACATCTTGAGGGTTTCCGGAACGGCGACAATTGCATTAATGTGCGTGTTGGCTAGAAGCAGTACGAGATCTTGTTTCGAATTAATGATTATATGCTTGTAGTCCTCAGCGAATCCAAGAAGTACGAACAGACGAACACAAACTTCGAACTTCCCTTCGGCATAAACTGGAAGCTTATATTCATCCTCGAGAGCCCAACCGACCATCTTTGCAGCAGACAGTTCATTTGTCGTGAGCGAAAGGTAATTTTTCATAGCAGATGTTACGCCTACATCTCTCGTCTGGTCTACCTCGACGCCATTGAGTACATATGATTTGCGCTCGATTAGGTGAAGAATACCATTGCAGGATACTGACGTCGTTGTCGGATGCGTACAATCAGCTTTTGTAAGCGTGCCTCTTATACGTAGAAATGACTGTGAAGGTAAAGTATAAATATCTTGGTGCTGTACAGCAATGCGTACTTCCGATGGTAGTGCGTACGGTCCGAGCAGGAAAGGCTGGTACTCGTGCAATTCCATTTTCGTAATGCTATCATCAAAAATGACCGGATCTTCCACGTTAAGGATTTCGTCTTCCATATTTATTCGGCACTTGTCCAATACTGAAAAGATACTTTATGTTGTCAGGTGTTAATGCACCGATGTCTGGTAGAGAACTGTTCTTATTCACGGTAATTCGATTTCTTTTATAACTGTTCGGTGTTACGAACTTTATGCCCATCGCTTCAAGTGCAGACGTAATGTAATTTCTTCGTCTTGAAAATTCACCAATCGTCCTCGCTGGTCAACGATTCTGACGACGACTTCGTGTGCGCACTTCACGACGACTGGAACGTAAATGATACTTTGCGGTACTTCGACCAGTTTATATCCTGGCGGGACCATTGGCGAAAACTCGTGCAGCATGTTGCTTAGTCTTCCTTTGAGATACGTTCCACTTGCCAAATTACAGTTTATTCTTATGACATTCACAGGCAAAATGTTTACTGCGCCCGTAGATTCGTACGTTCTTCCTGTATCATACACCTTTGATTCGAATCCGGGCATCGTACCTATGGACCCAGGTTTCGTAAAGTCGACATTTTCACTGCATGTAAGAATGATTTTTTTGATTGTTTGGATTTCCACGCAGTTGAAAGTCTACATCCTGTGGTAACATATGCCTGATGTAATTTGCAATGTCGTCAACTTCGTAAGAGCCAACAGGTAACTGTATTTCATGAGCGGTCACGTCGCTTTTCAGGAAGCATATCTTGCAATTTTCTTCGTCGATATGCGGTATTGCATTATACGTTTGAAATCTACGAGTCCGATACACCATTCTCCGTCTAAATCCAGAGGCGGGAAATGAACCGCCCGCAGCTCAGATGCGTGACCTGTCAAGGTAAGTGTTATCAACATGACTAATAAATTATCATCACTGCACAAACTTTAAGTAGCAATTTTTATTTGTCAGCTATTTTTTGTTTGTTAAAAAGCGAAGACACAAGTGTCCGCAGTTTGTTTGATCAGGCTTATGTTCGGTTTCGTAATTATAAAACAATGTATCGGTTCGGCCCAGGTACCGCCAAAGTTCTGGTGGAGGCCGTAAATTTCCAAAACTATCGTAGTACTCGGCCATTTTTCCAGTCTTTATGTACGTCACCCAGTGCGTGCCACGACCCAACGATGTATCTAAATTAATTATGGCGCACTCACGTGTCTTTGGCTTGCTGGGCAAAGTGTCTCGCATAAACACGCCGCGGAAATTTGGTATTTTCAGTTTGCGTGCGTACTTTATTAAATCTATGTTGGTGAGCGGTCGTTTCGGCAAAGAACTTAGGATTTTCGTTTCTTTTTCATGCCTCGGCCTGCCTTGTGAGGTTGCAAGTACAGTCCGGCGCCGTTTTTTTACCTATGGCAATGGCTTCCATGTTGGCATTGTGTCGCTGTGCTTCTTTTAACTGCTTGCGTTCATTCTTTGAAGTGTTGACTGCCCGCACTATACCGCTCGTTGCACCGATGAGGCCTACCGAGAGCACCCAGTGCAGGCAAAAGCAAAGGAAGAAATCCTCCTATAATCTTCTTTTCGAGAGTCTGTAATTTTTGCTTAGCTTTTTGCACGCCTGCACCAGTTTGCGTTTGGTCTTGCTTGAGTTAGTCTTTGACTTGATGGAGCTGGCTCGACGTGCACCCAGTCCTAATTCGGTCTTTGCCTTCATGATTTTGGAAACGCCCCAGGCCGCGATATTCTCTCCTAGTCTCGCGTTCGACGATTTACTTATATCTTCGGCTTCCTGTGCCAATATCTCATCAGCCCGGTGCCTGGATTCCAGATCCTTGCTGAGCGAGTAGGCGATATCGATTTTGTTTGCACTTTTCGTCAAGAGAATTAATATTCACGTCAACGCGAGCTAACCTTTTTGCTAGTTTAGTGCCGGGGCCGCAGAATCGGTAGCCGGGAATGTGTAGCTCGAATGGTAGATTGTTTATCAGCGAGTTCACGAGTCCTGCACCGATGTGTTTTTTGTTCTTACCTCTTCGAGTCATTCCGCACAACTGACTAGAAAGTATATAAATGTGTTTGATTTTATACAATTTCGTCAGTACAATGCAGGTCGTCAAGCAAGAAGTGTGTTTGCCCGTGCGCATTACGCAAGACGATGTATTTAGTGCGCGTGAATCACGACATGGCTTACTGTTGCCTTCTGCCATACGTTGCATAATGGCGGGTCCGTCCAACTGCGGCAAAACGTGCGTTCTGCTGACTTTACTGGAGGAACCAAACGGTCTTAGGTTCGAAAACGTTTACTTGTATTCCAAGTCGTTGCAACAGCCAAAGTACCAGCGCCTAGCTACAGTTCTGCAATCGGTGGATGGTCTGGAGTATTTTCCATCTAATGATAATGCGGATGTGGTACCTCCAAGCGAAACAAAAGCCAATTCCGTGTTTGTTTTCGACGATGTAATGTGCGAGAAACAAGGCATAATACAAGAGTACTTTTCCATGGGCAGACACTCCAAGGTAGACTGCGTTTACCTGTGTCAGATGTACAGTCGTATTCCAAAACATCTCCTACGAGACAACGCAAATGTCATAATACTTTTTCGCATGGACGAACTTAATTTACATCACGCTTATGATGTTCACGTAAACACCGATATGACATTCCAGGAATTCAAAGACGTGTGCTCCTTGTGTTGGAAAGAAGAACACGGATTCCTAGTTATAGTCAAAGACTGGCCTCTATATAAGGGCAGGTACAGACGAGGTTTCGATCAGATTATCGCCAAACATGAGTCATAGCATTTCAAAATTCGGTTGTAGCAGTCGAGACTTACGTACTGCTCTCAAGTCTCATGACGACGTTATCCGCAAATACATTTCGCTACTGGCTCAAAAAGTAGAAGGTGTGAAAAACGAATTACTATATTATCTCGTTGCCATCGACGGGCGTGTGGAAGTCTCGGATTCTCGCATTCGCGACATGATCGAAGTATCGAATGCATAAAGACGTGACGATTTGAAGACTTTTCAAAGTAGTCTGAAAGCGTCACTATCTCACTTGTCAACAAATTCAGATTTAGCCACACACAAGAAAGAAGTTTCTGCGAACGAATAAAACCGTATAAAAGGAGGTCTTGCAATATGTTTTCAGCCAATACAATGTCGGACCTGGCCAGTGACCTTCATCGAGCTATACAGTCTGTTCGTGAAAAAAGTCTACTTGCTAAACGAACCAGACTTGCACATGAAATGGAAAATGAGGAGATATTTAAACCAATCACTAGTCACCTCGACGAACTTAAAAACAAGGAAGAACCAGTCATCATTGTGAAGACAGAAGTTGAAGATGAAATGCCAACTGTAAAGAAGAGAAAGTATGAACCAGATCGAGAAGAAGAGGACTTAACAAGTACAGAGTCCACGCACAAGAAAAAAATACCGAAAAAGGGGCACCAAGTTAAATCAATGGTCCGGCCATACCTGATATCGTTTACGAGCCGGAATAATGACACGACCTACGGAGTGTACAGAAAACATAATAAGTGGTTCCTCGGTGCTAAAGAAATAGACTTTCTACCAGGAAATATCGTGCGCGTAGAAGAGTTCAAAACGCGCGGGACTCCGGGTCTGTACGAATTGCTGTTTCGCAGGGAGCCTAAAGGATATTCTCACAAAGACTTACAAAAGTACAAAAAACTGCTAGAGCTAACCAATGCACATTTTCGCGATAACGATCCAGAAAGTGGTGTATATAAAGATGAAGATCATGAAAAAATCGACATTCTCGCTAATCTCTTCAGTGAACTAACAATACATGGTAAAGGTTTAAAAAAGCTAGAAAGTGGTCAGATATTTGACTATGTATATTGGGACGACCCCAATGAATTAGTTTATCGTCTTAGAATTCTACATGCTTCGCTTAGTGTAGGAAACTATTCACACAACAACGAAATAGTCTCCATTCTTGAAGAACTGAGGGAATCCGGATAGCTACATACAATGAGTCAAACCGGAATCGCTGGCGAACTTCATGCTCTTGCTAGACGGAAATACCTTAGTCGCAAAGTCATAGTTCGCGGAATGGATGATTTATTCCAGGCGGACCTTGTTGAGAATACCGTATTCCCGATTGAAAAAAGGTTTCAAGTAGGTACATGTTGACAGTCATCGATGTTTATAGCAAGTTCACTTGGGCTAGACCTGTAAAATCAAAGACTGCAACTGAAGTAGCCAAGGCCATGGAAAATATTTTGCGGTATGGACGTGTACCATCACACCTGCAAACGGACGTCGGAAAAGAATTCTACAATGCAAGATTCAAGGCTTTGATGAAGAAGTTTGGCATCAAACACTACTCTACATTTAGAAACGTCAAAGCCTCCGTTGTCGAAAGGTTTAACAGAACTTTGCGTTCCAAGATGTGGCGGCAGTTCACGGCTAACGGAAATTACAAGAGGCTTGACATCTTGCCGAAACTAATAAGCGAGTATAATTCCACAGTGCATTATACCACGAAAATTAAGCCAAAGGACGTAAAGGACAATCGCCTGCTTCGAACAGTGTTTTCCAACACGAGGAAGAAAGATCCACGAAAGCTTAAAGCTAACGTCGGTGACATTGTGCGAATCTCCAAGCAGAAAGGTATCTTCGAGAAAGGTTTCACCGCGAACTGGAGTCCTGAACTTTTCCGTGTGACACATGTTTGTGAATCAGAGCCCAGGACCTACTACCTCGAAGATTTGGACCACATCCTATCCATGGCGGCTTCTATGCCGAAGAGATTCAGCCTACGTTGTATCCCGATACGTACTTGGTGGAGAAGATTATAAAACGAAGAAAAGGACGGTCCTACGTCAAGTGGTGGGGCTTTCCAACTCGCTTTAATTCGTGGGTGGCTGATGCAGAAATCGAGAAATCCACAAGACTTTAGTAATTTGTCTGTGTTTTTTTTTGTACTTGTAGTAGTGTATTGAATTTATGTAATACAATATATTTAAAAGAACTTGTGGAGTTTATTTTCTTAAACCACTCACTTTTGTGGTAATTTTTAAAAAATATAAATATCCAAGATGGTTGTCGTAATGGCTTATAGAATGACGGTAGTAGTTGATTTTAAGTCACTTTAAGAATTTTGTTCATGGCTTATTGAAATTATAATTTTCTATATAAAATTAAATTTTTTTCACCGTCCAGGGATCAAACCAAGGACAGGAATTAATCGAATAAATCAGTATATTTATTGCCAATTTATTTAATGAATTTTGAAATTTTTCCCGAATCTCTAGCATTAAAATTACGAATTTCCAAGATGGCGCCCACATTTCAAGATGGCGGGTGTCACAGTAATAATAAATGCTTACAGCACTCTAGCGGGTAAGTATTAAACTAACATGGTGTCAGCGCACTCTAGCCGATGATACAATGATGATGGTTTCCAGCAAACAAAGACAAGTTGGTGTACATGACGTCATACTAGGTGACGATATATATGCATGGTAAAAAGTGGTGGGGGTCAGTCTGCCAGCATCCACTGTGAGGGAAGGATCGGCCGCCATTTTTTTTTTGCCCTCACCGGGTTCGAACCGAGGACTCCGAGCTCCGTGTCGTAAAATTAAATTTTTTAAATATTTTTATAATATTTTATTAAATTAATTATTTATAAATTTTATAATTTTTTTCATTAAAATCGGATAATAAATAAAAACGTTAAAGATGGCGGGCGTAACGATAATTGCAACGGTGACGTCATAATACAAGATAACTGTCATGACATCCTAATTTTCAAGGTCATAACCTCGGCGGCTTAGAGCGGCTAGCTCTAAGGATGCTTAAGCCGCTTTTAGGAATTTTCGTGGTTTCTAAGACAAAACGACTTTTGAGGATTTTCGAAATCCTAATTTTTGAATTGAGGAATTTTTTGAGAATTTTTGGCAAGATTTTTTTTCCAAAAAAATGGAATTTTTGGCGATTTATGTGGAATTTTGGGCAAATTTTGGACAATTTTGGCGAATTTGTAATGTCAAATTTCAAGGTCAAGGTCAAAGGTCAAGGTCACAACCATCCAAGATGGCCGCCGTGACGTCAGAGCAATCGGTCATTGACCCCGGCTCCAGCTCCTCAACCCTGAACCCTGTGCCCGGAGCCCCATTCGTATACTACTCGTCTGGCCTCCCTCTGAATGAGCTTTGCCACCTACTGGACTTGCGTTCCTGGTCATTGAAAAAACGTGTTAGCCGGACCATCGAATATGTGCCTGGCCACTAAATATACGAGCTTGGTCACCGACTGGCGTACCTTATCACCAACCGGCTGTGTTAGCCTGACCAACCGATTGATGTGTCTGTCCAATTGACTGATTCGTATGGCCGCAGAGTGGAGGGTTCTAGCCAACAACTTGTCATGCCTGGCCACTGGTTGGACATGCCTTGCCACTGACTGGACATGGTTGCGTACAAAAGGATTGTGTCTGGCCGCCGATTACATGTCTGGCCACTGAATAGACATGCCGGGTTAATCGACTTTAAAGTAGAACTGCCCTGAAAACACATTCCTTGGCATGCATAAATACAATCTTCATTATCTAAGAAGGCTGCCGAAATGAGAAACGTTAGTAATATTATTTTTTTTTTGTACTTGTAGAATTTATATAATAATTTTTTTGTAATTTTTTGCTTTCATTACTTTAACCTGTCACTATAACGTTATTTTTTTTTTAATTTACAAGAATTTATATTCTTGTGTTGAACAAGGGTCGACCCAAACACTTTAAACCGTTAAGTAAATTGTTATTTAAAAAGTGATTCATTTGATAATTTTTGGAATATAATGCCAAATAACTATTTTAAATATATTAAATTTAAGATGGCTTCCCAGGTGGCCAACAAGATGGCGTATGCCACGATAATAAATACTACTTGCACTCTCCAGGAAAAAAAAATCAATATATCAGCATGGCCCTCTAGCAGATTATTCTATTATTCCTTCATATTTAAAAATTTAAAGTTTTAATATGTGTTTTATGTTTATATACCTTATTTAATTCTCGGTCTGGCAAATGTTTCGATGGCCGTGTGTTCGAAGGCGTGTGTTTTCCAACACAGAGATCCGTCCTGTCATGGTTATAAATTACTCTAATATACACATATAAAGACAACATATTTCGTAGTTGGCTTGGTAGCTACGCGGTCAAAGGCACAATGCTAATATCTAAAGGGTCACGGGTTTGAATCCGCCCTAAATCTAAAATATTTTTAACTTTTTAAAAATATTTTGAGGAACCTTCATAAGGTCTAATATAAAACTATTTGTACAAATAGGAGTAACCAATACTGCAAAATAAATGATAAATTATGACGTCTGGCGACCACAGTTAGCCTCGCAAGCGACACTAGCACAACCAGCGAACCAGGATTGGGGATGAAAAAGACGAATGTTAACGAAGATGGTCGATGAACTCCCGATCAAAGGCACCGAGAGGCGATCACGGCCGAACATATCCGAATCCTCACGACTGGCAAGCCACTAAGCCATCAAGCCATATTCCTTTATTAAATACATTGTTTTAGAACGTACCAAACTATTCTACTAATTTATTCATGAAAAAAATTAATAACATCACAGACTAACAAAGTGTGCTAACAGCGACGAGACAGTTTCAACAATAATAATTAATGCAAACAGAGCAAAAAACCTGCACAATGCAGCAAATATACGAACAAAACGATGAAAATAAACCAATATTATGAATTACACAACAAAAAAAACACCGCCAAACACAGTAAGTTTCCTATGAAAAAACTGTTGCAATTTTTTTTTGTCGAAGGAAATCCTTCTGTCGGTGTTTTCTGTAACATTATGTTTTATTTTTTGTTTCTTATGTTACGTTTATGTATTTTTCCCAGGACAAACATTGCAAAACTGCAATGGCGTATGTCCAAGAATTTGTATTAAATATTAACGTCCCATTGCATGAATCATTTAAGGAACAAGTGTTTATATGGCACTTCGAAGGGAACCGGTTTGACAGGCTGACAAATAAATGACTATCATTAGTTATTTTGGGTTGTTTTCTTCTCTGTAGCTAAGAAGGCAAAACTAGGCGAGGAATTTTCCGTCAATGTACTTTTACTCTGAAAATATTGGAAATAGCCAATTATGAACTAAAATTATTTTATTTTTGTTCCCCAACAGAATCACGTGGAAATGTTGAATTGTCTGTACGCTGTACAAACTATTGCTTTTTTGAGCGTGTATAAATTATTTCTTTGTAAATCACGTAATTTAATCCTCATATTTCAGTGATTCAACTCGTGCGATCTGAAAAACTGAACAGCCAATCTTGAAATATTTAACAAAAAAGACTGGGTGCCTATCTATGATGAGAAGGGACCGGAAAAATTCGTGGTTTTACTGACCTCCAGGATGGAATTTACAATCCACTGCACACTCGGACAAGTATATCTTGTTCATTGGCTGCTGACTTCTGAGACGTCTCAACTGGGTAACTTGTGGTTCGTTTACTCGTTTGTTGAAGGTCTGTCATTGGCCCATAGTCCTCCAACTTAAATTTGAGCCAATAGCAGAAACAGTACTAAGTTTTAATTATTTTAATTGTAGCGTATCATGAACGAATACGCGAATTTTTCCGGTCTCTAATAAGAGAAAAATATGCCTTATGACTAGAGACCTGCAAAATTCGCGGTTTCGATGGCTTTCAGGATAGACTGCACATACCCCTGTACTCTCGGGCAAATAACGCAAGTTCATTGGCTGCCGACTTGTAAATCGTCTCAGCTGGTTTGTCTGTGATTCGATCCTTCTTTGGTTGAGGGTTATTAACTGGTTGAGATTCGTCCAGATGAACAGTAAGCCAATAGCAAAATTATCTTAGAGGTATATGTGTTTAAATTCTAGCCTATCACTGAATGAATCCGCGAATTTTGCAGGTCTATACTTATGACTTATGAGCGTTTGCCATTCTACAAATTGTTTATTGATGTTAACGTAGGACTTACGTTGCATGGTTATAAGAACAATTGTTCACGAGACATTTGAAAAAAAAGGGTGCACAAATAAATATGTCCATGCCGAGGGCTTATATCTATGCCACGCCTTTTTTCTACCACATGAGGATTGCATTTTCAAAATTGCGACTACCAAAGACTCCGAAAGTTCCTGAAAACTTGTAGCAAATATTGTCTTCTTGGCAGAAAAAAATTAAAAATGTCATATTTAGTATATAATCCTATTTCACAATTTTTTATGAATCTGAATGTGTTTTATGCATTGAGTAGAGTACCAATGACTGTTCTGCCACACAATGCAGCATCAAATAGTTGCCTTCTGTAAGCTTTTAACTTTGACTTGACCTTTAATTTGACATCAATTGAAATTATATGAGTTTAGAAATGTATACCAGGTTTTTTTTTTTAATTCAAAAGCAATTAGTCAATTTTTTTTAGTTATTTAACGAAAATGGAATAATTGATCATTTTTGTGGAACTTTGACATTTGGCAGCTGCCTTCTTCAAAATAAACGCAGGCTACCAGAAAAAAGGTGTTAGTTTCAGCTTGGAAAAGGGGTTAGGACGCAGCGATTTAAAATCTTCATTTAATCGAGATTGATGCAGTAATTATATGTTCGGAAAACCGGTTTATTTATGTTCCCCTTGAGTGCGTTCGTGACATTTAGATGCAAAGTCCCTGTTTTTTTTTATCCCCCCACCCCTTCATAGAGTGTCTATAGGACTGACGAACCCACTTATTTAACATCAAGACGTAATTATAAAAAATATTAGTTAAATTTTATTGTACCCATTTTACTCTCATATTATTTAGTAATTGTTGGTACTTCAGTAGAATGTATCTATATATAATTAACTATACTTATATATTTTTTAAGAAAATAGGCATGCAATTGTAGTTTTAATAGATGTATTTTATAAAATTATATGAAGATAAAGTTGGCGAAAAGTCACGAAGGGGTTATAAATGTAAATAATTTTTTTAAAATTTATCATTAGTTTCCATTGATTTTTCACAGACTTAAAGACCAAGGATGTGAGATTGTTTACACTTATGTATGGAATTCTGTTCGTGATAACCTGTTTGGTGATTAATTATTCTTTTCTCTCTTCTTTTGTTTCGTATTCTGTCAGAGGAAGAACGGGAGATGACCATGGATAAATTCAGCACCGTTCAATGAACCATAATTGTGGAGCTTCACTTTGAAAATCAGAGGTTAATTTTCGGCCATCGCATCATCTCGAGAAACATAAACTGACCCTCCCGTTCACCTGAACTCACTCCGATGAACTTTTTTCTTTGGGGCTATTTGAATGACAAAGTTTACGTGGAAAAAAACCACAAACAATACAGCAGCTCAATGACAATATTCGTGCAGAAATGCGGACACAAACCAGAAATGATCGTCCCTGTCATTAAGGGCCCGCATCTGCGAAACCCATAATGGTGGACACGTACCGGAGATTGTATTCAGCATTCAAATGCAATCATTCACACATCCTTCATCTTTAAGTCTGTGGAAAATCAATGGAAACTAATGACAAATAAAAAAAAGGGGGTTGTCCGTAAAGTCGGTTTACGGACGATAATTTTACGTGATAACGTCATACGAAAACATTCATGAAAAATTGCATACATATTAATTTTCAAATATTAATTACAGTTTTTGCAAATTATATTTAAATATTATGTTTAAATATAATCACGAACAATTAGTTATAGAAATAAACTGTAATCAAATCAATGTCAATAAATGGTTAATTTGAAATGACGAAATTGGACAAATAAATCAAATTTTTTTAATTGCTGCTTTTAAAAAGCCCGCCTTAACCTGTTTGAAATTATAGAAGATTTTCTCGCACGGTGGTTGGCCAGTTCTTGCACGCTCGGCTCAGGCAGAACGTGACAATGAGTCATGCTTTTTCGTGAGTGCAGCAGGCGTTCATCGATTTATAAGACGTTTTCACGTCAAAAAATATTCACAGTTATAACACCTTCATGACTTTTAGCCCACCTTGCATAAGTTTATTTTTATTTAGGATTTTCCGTACCTTTCTCGACAAATTTGGAAAAAAAAAGGTAGTAGTATAGGAATGACGGTCCTGAAACAGGCTTCAGGCTGTGGTGCTGTGTGTCCTTTCCGCCATCTTGGATTGTGACGTCACGGCGGCCATCTTGGATGCAGCGTAACGGGACACAACGTAACGGGACACAACGTAACGGGACACAGCGTAACGGGACATAACATAACGGGACAAGTAGATCACGGCGGCCATCTTGGATCCGCCATCTTGGATCCGCCATTTTGGATGATGTCATTTTGTTTTCTCGAACATTCCGACATTTTGTTTTCCGCCATATTGGATGATGACGTCACCGTTGCAATTTCCGTTACGGCCGCCATCTTTAACTTTTTTATTTATTATCCGATTTTAATAAAAAAAATTTTTAAAAAAATTATAAAAAAATTTAAATAACATAAATTTAATAAAATATTTATAAAAAACAAACATTATCGACACGGAGCTCGGAGTCCTCGGTTCGAACCCGACGAGGTCAAAAAATTGAAAATGGCGACCGATCCTTCCCCCTGTGGTGGCTGCTGACAGACTGCCCCCCACCACTTTTTTCAAAGCATATATATCGACAGTGAGCATGACGTCATGTCCGCCATCTTGTCTTCGATGTTGGAAACCATCATCATTGTATCGGCGGCGAGAGTGCGCGCTGACGCCTAGTTAGTTTGATTCTTACCCGCTAGAGTGCAGTAATCATTTATTACTGTGACACCCGCCATCTTGAAATTTGGCCGCCATCTTGAAAATCCGTAATTTTAATGCTAGAGATTCGGGGAAAAGTTCAAAATTCATCAAAAAATTAACTTAATAGAATTCTGATTGAATAGATCGACTAAGGTCATTGGTTCGATCCCTGGCCGATACAAAACAACTTTAATTTAAAAAATACCACAAAAGTGACAGGATTGAGAAAATAAAAAACACCGCAAGTACTTTTAAAAACTTTTATTACATAAATTCAATACACTACTACAAGTACAAAAAATAATACACAGACATAGAACTAAAGTCTTGTGGATTTCTCGATTCAAACAGTCTTCTTATTGTATGGACTAAGTCCTTTACATGTTCGTAAATGTCTATTCAGTCTATCAGGTCGACATAATGGTACACCACAATTTTCACACAAAACCGAATTATCGACTTCATTAAAAGGACAGTGATATATTTCGTGTCGTTTTGCAATTTGAATATTTGCTAATGTTTTGTTACAAAATATACAGCTTGATTCTGATGAATGTACAGACAGTCTATCACAATTCCTGAGGTGACGTTTTAATCTTCCATAACGTTTAAACTTGCTTAAACACCTGTTGCACTGATATTTAATGCGTTCAGAATTATTATTACAATTGTGTATTACATAATCACGTAATTTCAAGTTTTTGATCTTGTCACAGTACGTACAGTTGGGCGATGGAACACTGTTGGATGCTCCTTCCTTTATCAATGACACTGGAACTGTTGACAACCATTGTAACACTGCTGTCATGTTAACTTCTGAAGCCGTTGAGGTCTGCTCTGCAGAAGATGTTGCACGCGTCGAAATCTCCTGCTGTGCGGAGAGAGCAGGTGTAGCTGTAGACGACGTAGTCATCATGGTCTGCACTGATGATGGTAGACCTTCGATCCAGGTCGGTGTTGATACTGGTAAAGACGCCATCGAGGTCTCAAGAACAGCTAGATACTGGTCTAATATTCAAGGCTGACTACCCGATGCGTTCATCACCGCAGCCAGAGACGGACTAAAGTTCATATCACCAGGGTCTCACTTATATATATATATTCTCATCAGCTGGTACAACACATGAGTCAAAACAATAACCATGTTCATTATACTTGCACTTAACTGTCTCGGAGCATTTTATATAATGACGATGTAAGCTGTCGAGGCGTGAAATTAGTTTATTACACTTATTGCACTGAAATTGTATTCGTTTCAGTAAATTATTCGGACAACTGCTTCTTTCATGTCTGCGAGCGCTTGAAGTTCTAGTAAATGATGCGACACAGTATTTGCACTGATTCGAAGTACGCTCTTCATTAATTGAAGTCTCCTCTGCAGTCGGTATCGAGATCTCCGCAGCTGTTGACAACGCAGGCATTGAGCTCTCCGGTGTCGTGGTCTCCTCTGCAGTCGGTATCGGAATCTCCGACTCCATCATCATTGCTGTCATCGAGGTCCCCGCTGCTGACGGTAAACAGTCTATCCCGGTCGACATTGGAGCAGTAACTACGAAATTTACTGAAGAGAGCAGGTCCGTACTGCACCGCGGCCAGAGGTATACTGAGGCTCCACTCGTCTGAACTTCGCTTATATACCCGCAGTCTACTGGAATACTACATTAGTCAAAATATCGTCTGTATTTAAAATTAATTTTTATTGGGTACCTAAAAATTGTAGAAATAAAAAACAAACACAAGTTCAGGTTTTACACATTTATTTATAAAAAAATTACACAAATACACATTAGGTTAAGGAATCAAGCATTTTCACAAGCAAAGTCTTTAATTCCGCACGAACTGACTCGTCGACTCCGGTTCCAACTGGTTCGCAGGCCACGGGATCAGGAACACAGGTTTCCAGCTGGTCATCTTCTGCGACGTCGTCAACTCCGACAAGACATGGTCGGTGACGTCTGTGACCACGTCTGCGCCTTGGCTCTACTGCAGTGCTAGTTGGGACAGATTCACTGCCTGAACTGCGACGACGAGACGCACACCGTTTGGACGTCTGCGTAGAAGCATCACAGGTAGCAACAGGTTGCAACACGCTCATGTTTGGTGTTACACGTGCAGACGAGGCGACTACCTCATCGATGCTAGCAGGAAGGATTGTGTGTGGTCTCATGTGATAGACGGCACAGTTTCCAGGTTCGCAACAGTCTAATAGCTGCTGGGTTGGTTCGTAGGACACAGGAAAGTGCGCAAACTGCCAATGCTGAGCGCCTCCATCACAGGTTTCTGTATATGTACGTAGATACCCGGAATCCCAGTAGCTGTACTCGACACTGCTGAAGCTAGGTCTTGCGCTCACGTACACGTTAGCAGGATGAAACGTAAACATCTTCTTGCAGGTCGAACGTCAACTGAAGACACGTACGTAGGTACGACATTTATATATGCAGACTCCTACTAACACTGTGTGTGCCATTTCTGCATTAACTGCGAGTTTGTACAGGCACAGACACGTTCAAACTTGTCACTTGGCTGCACATCGTATATTGCACTAAGCTTGCGCAGGGAAGGACAGCCATAGTCGGTCTGTAGGTCTTCAATTTCAACTGCTCCGTCATTACACAGATCTCGTAGCCATTTTTTCTGTTCAGGTCCGGCAACGTATATTGTTTCGTTTTGAACTAGTAAATCTTGAAGTGTGTTTTTCACTTGGTGGTATGGGATTTTTCCTTCGTCCCACTCTAGTCCGTGATAATATTTGCATAGCCATTCGTTCGAACGTTTACTTTTTTCGTCTAGTAGTTTCCAAGGATACGGAGGTCGGAAGCTGCGGGTTCGAGTCTTGTCTCCGGAGGTGACGGCAATTTCTTTGAGAACAAAGCCGTTTTGACTCTGGAAACCTTGCAGGTTGCAGTACATCTTGTCGCTAGCAATGCTCGATTGTAACTGAATTATTATCGCAAACGAAACAGAATTTAAGTCAGAATTTTCACAAGTTTGTCTCGACAATTGTATGATGCAAGCCGATCGTGAAGTATCAGACAAAAAGCATAAGTGTTTGGTGGAATATTTCCGCTAGTCGAAATCTCGATCCTACAGTCGATGATGTTTGAATTTAATCGATCATCCTGTTTGGAAACGTCAAACACCATTAACGGAGCCTTGTTCTTGAAACTGTCGGGACTCAGTATCGGTGACTGTCTCCGCCCATAGTAAGCTTGCTGAAACTTGGCATACATTTGATATGCGAGAAGAAATCTTCCACTTTCAAAGTCCATGTTCATATCAACGTACGGATAACTTTCGCTGTTTAAAAATATTTTTACATTACGTAATTGACAGTTATCGAATAAGGAACGACTTACTCCTGCATTGAGCTGTCTTCCGGTCTGAAGCCCGACGATGATGTATCTTGGTTTTTCCGTAGCGAAGCTGGACTTTACTATCCAATTGATACGCTGACTATGAGGCAAGCCAGGATAAGTTTCCAGGCTCCAGGATCGGAATGGCACATCGAAGTTCTTGCCATTTTCTATGTTCTTCAACATCTTGACTCGTTCAACGGTGCTCACTTGGATGTGGGGCAGCATCCACTCGATAGACTGTAGTGTTAGCGAGACATCTTGAGGGTTTTCTGCAGCGACGACAATTGCATTAATGTGCGTGTTGGCTAGAAGCAGTACGAGCTCTTGTTTCGAATTAATGATTATATGCTTGTAGTCCTCAGCGAATCCAAGAAGCATGGACAGAGGAACACAAACTTCGAACTTTCCTTCGGCATAAACCGGAAGCTTATATTCATCCTCGAGAGCCCAACCGGCCATCTTTGCAGCAGTCAGTTCATTTGGCGTGAGCGAAAGGTAATTTTTCATAGCAGATGTTATGCCTACATCTCTCGTCTGGTCTACCTCGACGCCATTGAGTACATATGTAACGCGCTCGATGAGGTGAAGAATACCATTGCAGGATATTGACGTCGTTGTCGGATGCGTACCATCCGCTTTTGTAAGCATGCCTCTTATACGTAGAAATGACTGTGAAGGTAAAGTACAAATATCTTGGTGCTGTACAGCAATGCGTACTTCCGATGGAAGTGCGTACGGTCCGAGCAGGAAAGGCTGGTACTCGTGCAATTCCATTTTCGTAATGCTGTCATCAAAAATGACCGGATCTTCCACGTTGAGGATTTCGTCTTCCATATTTATTCGGCACTTGTCCAATACTAAGAAGATACTTGATGTTGTCAGGTGTTAATGCACCGATGTCTGGTAGAGAACTGTTCTTATTCACGTCAATACGACTTCTTTTATAACTGTTCGGTGTTACGAACTTTATGCCCATCGCTTCAAGTGCAGCCGTAATGTAATTTCTTCGTCTTGAAAATTCACCAATCGTCCTCGCTGGTCAACGATTCTGACGACGACTTCGTGTGCGCACTTCACGACGACTGGAACGTAAATGATACTTTGCGGTACTTCGACCAGTTTATATCCTGGCGGGACCATCGGCGAATATTCGTGCAGCATGTTGCTTAGTCTTCCGTTTAGATACGTTCCACTTGCCAAATTACAGTTTATTCTTATGACATTCACAGGCAAAATGTTTACTGCACGCGTAGATTCGTACGTTCTTCCTGCATCATACACCTTTGATTCGAATCCTAACATCGAACCTATGGTCCCAGGTTTCGTAAAGTCGACAATTTCACTGCATGTTAGAATGCTTTTTTGAGTGTTTGGATTTCCACGCAGTTGAAAGTCTACATCCTGCGGTAACATATCCCTGATGTAATTTGCAATGTCGGCAATTTCGTAAGATCCAACAGGTAACTGTATTTCATGAGCGGTCCCATCGCTTTTCAGGAAGCAGATCTTGCAGTTTTCTTCGTCGATATTCGGTATGGCATTATACGTTTGAAAATCTACGAGTCCGATACACCATTCTCCGTCTAAATCCAGAGGCGGGAAATGAACCGCCCGCAGCTCAGATGCGTGACCTGTCAAGGTAAGTGTTATCGACATGACTAATAAATTATCATCTCTGCACAGCCTTTAAGTAGTAATTTTTATTTGTCAGCTAAATTATTTTTTTAGTTAAAAAGCGAAGACACAAGTGTCCGCAGTTTGTTTGATTAGGCCTCTGTTCCGTTTCGTAATTGTAGAACAGTGTAGTGGTCCGGCCCAGGTACCGCCTAAGTTCAGGCGGAGGTCTCAAATTACCGAAACTGTCGTAGTAAGTAGCTTTTTTTCCAGACTTTATATACGCTACCCAGTGCGTGCCGCGACCTGCAGTCGTGTCTAAATTAATTATGGCGCGTTCGTTGGTTTTTGGTTTGCTGGGTAAAGTGTCTCGCATAAACACGCCGCAGAAATTTGGTATTTTCAATTTGCGTGCGTACTTTATTAAATCTACGTTGGTGAGCGGTCGTTTCGGCAGAGAACTTAGGATTTTCGTTTCTTTTTCATGCCTCGGCCTGATTTGTGAGGACGTAAGTACAGGCCTGCGCCGTTTTTTTTACCCATGGCAATGGCTTCCATGCTTGCATTATGTCGCTGTGCTTCTTTTAACTGCTTTCGCTCATTCTTCGAAGTGTTGACTGCCCGCACTATACCGCTCGTTGCACCGATGAGACCGCCGAGAGCACCCAATGCAGGCAAAAGCAAAGGAAGAAATCCTCCTATCATCTTCTTGTCGAGAGTCTGTAATTTTTGCTTGACTTTTTGTATGCCTGCTCCAGTCTTGCGTTTGGTCTTGCGTGAGTTAGTCTTTGACTTGATGGAGCTGGCTTGACGAGCACCCAGTCCTAATTTCGTCTTTGCCTTCATGATTTTAGAGACGCCCCAGGCCGTGATTTTTTCTCCTAGACCCGCGTGCGTCGATTTACTTATTTCTTCAGCTTCCTGTGCCAATATCTCGTCGGCCCGGTGCCTGGATTCCAGATCCTTGCTGAGCGAGTAGGCAATATCGTGCTGCTTGCACTGATCGTCGAGAGAATTAATGCCCACGTCACCGCGAGCTAACCTTTTCGCTAGTTTAGTGCCGGGGCCGCAAAATCTGTATCCGGGAATGTGTAGCTCGAATGGCAGATTGTTTATCAGCGAGTTCACGAGTCCTGCACCACTGTGTTTTTTGTTCTTACCTCTTCGAGTCATTACGCGCAACTGACCAGAAAGTATAAATGTGTTTGATTTTATACAATTTATTTAGTACAATGCAGGTCGTCAAGCAAGATGTTTGTTTGCCCTTGCGCATTACGCAAAACGATGAAACTATCGGTCGCGAATCGCGACATGGCTTACTGTTGCCTTCTGCTGTACGATGCATAATGGCGGGACCGTCAAACTGTGGCAAGACGTGCGTTCTACTGAGTTTACTGGAGGAGCCAAACGGTCTTCGGTTCGAGAACGTTTACTTGTATTCCAAGTCGTTGCAACAGCCAAAGTACCAGCGCCTAGCAACTGTTCTATGCTCGGTGGAAGGACTGGAGTATTTTCCGTTTAGCGATAATACCGATGTGGTGTCTACCGACGAAGCAAAGCCTAATTCCGTGTTTGTGTTCGACGATGTAATGTGCGAGAAGCAGGGCATTATACAAGAGAACTTTTCCATGGGCAGGCACGCCAAGGTAGACTGCGTATACCTGTGTCAGACGTACAGTAGAATACCCAAACATCTCCTACGAGATAATGCGAATGTTATAGTGCTTTTTCGCATGGACGAACTTAATTTACGTCACGCCTACGACGACCACGTAAACACCGACATGTCGTTTCAGGAATTCAAAGACATGTGTTCCTTGTGTTGGAAAGACGAGCACGGATTCATAGTCATCGTAAAGGACTGGCCTCTATATAAGGGCAGGTACAGACGAGGTTTCGATCAGTTTATCGTCAAACATGAGTCATAGCATTTCGAAATTCGGTCGTAGCAGCAGACATACTGTATGCCCCGACTCTGATATCCACAAATATATTTCGCTACTGTCTCAAAAAGTAGAAAGTGTGAAAAACGAAATAATAGAGTATCTCGTTGCCATCGACCAGCGTGTGGAAGCCTCGGATTCTCGCATTCGCGACATGATTGAAGTATCGAATGCACAAAGACGTGACGATTTGAGGACTTTTCAAAGTAGTCTGAAAGCATCACTATCTCACTTGTCAACAAATTCAGATTTTGCCACACACAAGAAAGAAGTTTCTGCGAAGAAATAAAAAAGTATATAAGGAGGTCTTGCAATAAGTTTTTAGCCAGTACAATGTCGGACCTGGCCAGTGACCTTCATCGAGCTATACAGTCTGTTCGTGAAAAATATTTACTTGCTAGACGAACCAGACTTGCACGTGAGATGGAAAATGAGGAAATATTTAAACCAATCACTAGTCGCCTCGACGAACTTAAAAACAAGGAAGAACCAGCTATCATTGTGAAGACAGAAGTTGAAGATGAAATGCCAACAGTAAAGAAGAGAAAGTATGAACCAGATCGAGAAGAAGAAGACTTAACAAGTACAGAGACCATGCACAAGAAAAAAATACCGAAAAAGGGACATCAAGTGAATGCAATGGTCCGACCATACCTGATATCGTTTACGAGTCGGAATAATGACACGACCTACGGAGTGTACAGAAAACATAATAAGTGGTTCCTCGGTGCTAAAGAAATAGACTTTCTACCAGGAAATATCGTTCGCGTAGAAGAGTTCAAAACGCGCGGGACTCCGGGTCTGTACGAATTGCTGTTTCGCAGGGAGCCTAAAGGATATTCTCACAAAGACTTACAAGAGTACAAAAAACTGCTAGAGCTAACCAATGCACATTTTCGCGATAACGATCCAGATAGTGGTGTATATAAAGACGTAGATCATGAAAAAATCGACATTCTCGCTAATCTCTTCAGTGAACTAACAATACATGGCGAAGGTTTAAAAAAGCTAGAAAGTGGTCAGATATTTGACTATGTATATTGGGACGATCCTAATGAATTAGTTGATCGCCTTAGAATTCTACATGCTTCGCTTAGCGTAGGAAACTATTCGCACATCAACGAAATAGTCTCCATACTTGAAGAACTGAGGGAAGCCGGCTACATACAATGAGTCGAACCGGAATCGCTCACGAACTTCATGCTCCTGCTAGACGAAAATACCTTCGTCGCAAAGTCATAGTTCGTGGAATTGATGATTTATTCCAGGCGGACCTTGTTGAGATGATACCGTATTCCCGAATGAATAAAGGTTTCAAGTACATGTTGACAGTCATCGATGTTTATAGCAAGTTCGCTTGGGCTAGACCTGTCAAATCAAAGACTGCAACTGAAGTAGCCAAGGCCATGAACAATATTTTGCGTGATGGACGTGTACCGTCGCACCTGCAAACGGACCTCGGGAAAGAATTCTACAATGCAACCTTCAAGGCTTTGATGAAGAAGTATGGCATCAAACACTACTCTACATTTAGTAACGTCAAAGCCTCCGTTGTCGAAAGGTTTAACAGAACTTTGCGTTCCAAGATGTGGCGGCAGTTCACGGCTAACGGAAATTACAAGTGGCTTGACATCTTGCCGAAACTAATAAACGAGTATAATTCCGCGGTGCATTCTACCACGAAAATGAAGCCAAAGGACGTAAGGGACAATCGCCTGCTTCGAACAGTGTTTTCCAACATGAAGAAGAAAGATCCACGAAAGCGTAAAGCTAACGTCGGTGACATTGTGCGAATCTCCAAGCAGAAAGGTATCTTCGAGAAAGGTTTCACTGCGAACTGGAGTCCCGAACTTTTCCGTGTGACACATGTTCGTGAATCAGAGCCTAGGACCTACTACCTCGAAGATTTGGACCACAAACCTATCCGTGGCGGCTTCTATGCCGAAGAGATTCAGCCTACGTTGTATCCTGATATGTACTTGGTGGAGAAGATTATAAAACGAAGAAACGGACTGTCCTACGTCAAGTGGTGGGGCTTTCCACCTCGCTTTAATTCGTGGGTGGCAGATGCAGACATCGAGAAATCCACAAGACTTTAGTTCTATGTCTGTGTATTATTTTTTGTACTTGTAGTAGTGTATTGAATTTATGTAATAAAAGTTTTTAAAAGTACTTGCGGTGTTTTTTATTTTCTCAATCCTGTCACTTTTGTGGTATTTTTTAAATTAAAGTTGTTTTGTATCGGCCAGGGATCGAACCAATGACCTTAGTCGATCTATTCAATCAGAATTCTATTAAGTTAATTTTTTGATGAATTTTGAACTTTTCCCCGAATCTCTAGCATTTAAATTACGGATTTTCAAGATGGCGGCCAAATTTCAAGATGGTGGGTTTCACAGTAATAAATGATTACTGCACTCTAGCGGGTAAGAATCAAACTAACTAGGCGTCAGCGCGCACTCTCGCCGCCGATACAATGATGATGGTTTCCAACATCGAAGACAAGATGGCGGACATGACGTCATGCTCACTGTCGATATATATGCTTTGAAAAAAGTGGTGGGGGGCAGTCTGTCAGCAGCCACCACAGGGGGAAGGATCGGTCGCCATTTTTAATTTTTTGACCTCGTCGGGTTCGAACCGAGGGCTCCGAGCTCCGTGTCGATAATGTTTGTTTTTTATAAATATTTTATTAAATTTATGTTATTTAAATTTTTTTATAATTTTTTTAAAAATTTTTTTTATTAAAATCGGATAATAAATAAAAAGTTAAAGATGGCGGCCGTAACGGAAATTGCAACGGTGACGTCATCATCCAATATGGCGGAAAACAAAATGTCGGAATGTTCGAGAAAACAAAATGACATCATCCAAAATGGCGGATCCAAGATGGCGGATCCAAGATGGCGGATCCAAGATGGCCGCCGTGATCTACTTGTCCCGTTATGTTATGTCCCGTTACGCTGTGTCCCGTTACGTTATGTCCCGTTACGTTGTGTCCCGTTACGCTGCATCCAAGATGGCCGCCGTGACGTCACAATCCAAGATGGCGGAAAGGACACACAGCACCACAGCCTGAAGCCTGTTTCAGGACCGTCATTCCTATACTACTAAAGGTATTGAAAATGTTTGTAATTTTGGTAGTTGCGTTTCTAGAATATTAATTTATGACTAGGGACACCTGTATTTCGCGAATACATTTCCTGTCAAGGTATGTCACAAAACACTGTAGCTTTTTTTTAGAGTAATGGCTAGGGGCAGGCCTTTTTCGCGAAAAGATCTGCACACCTATTAGACTACAACAAGGTATACCCGCATCAGCGGTTTCTTCCTTGTGATTGGCGGCCGTCTGCGAGAGAAGTCGTTGCCTTGTTTTACCGAGCCATTCAAGACGCGTTTGCTTCCGCACTGAATTACTGTGATTGGTGTTGTTACAATGGACATGTACCTGGAAGAAACTCACCCAATCACGAAACACAGACGATGCTACAGTGTTTTAACTTTCAGCAGGTCTCAAAATATTTTCGCGAAATCTGCATGGCCCTAGTAATGGCGAATCGTGTGCGTGCAACAGTACGGTATCCACATTCCCATTGGCCCCGTCAAGTGCGGAATATCACCTCTCGCCGGCCACAGCCAATAACTACAAGAAAAAAACTACGGCGTTTTGCGATTTACGTAGACACGAAATGTATTCGCGAAATACAGGTGTCCCTATTTATGACTATTTAAATGCCAAGAGGTTTATGTATATTGGCAGGTCCAAGCCGTGGGTGCTGGGTGTAGAGCTTCATCTGGGTCAATGACCGGACCCCGGAGTCGACATCTTGGATGGCCTTGACCTTAACCTTGACCTATGGCCATGAACATTGAACCCTGAACCCAAAATCTGACATCTGCTGTGGAACTTGACACATCAGGTGTAATTTGTGACCCCAATTGCATTTTTATTCAAAAAACTAAAAAAAAAATTATAAAATTATTATAAAATGATTCAATTAAAAAAAGCACCATCGCCATCGAGTCCAGTGTCCTCGGTTTGAACCCAATTATGTCAATGTAATTTTAAAACTTAATAAAAATTTATAAAAAAATGTAAAAATACACAAAATATTTAAATAAAAAAAGAACATTCGTCACTGATTTCAGAGGAGCTGAGTTCGATTCTCGGTGAATCCAGGGTAAGGAGACACGACATGTCGCGGGTTCGAACCCCGAGTTCGAGTGTCCACAAATCGAGGTTTCACAAACAAGAAAAGGGCGGGAGTCGGCCACGTGACTCCACACTGCGTTCCGCCTGCGTCTGTGAGAGGATGGACTTGTGCAACGGGTCAAAGTTAGCAATCCCTGGTACTTGAATGAAGCATGTATTACAATAGATAATGCTCAGTATAAAAATACGCAACTTTCAGCAAAACAAGAGCGTCTAACACACACAATTACGTTAAGCGTGTTTCTAGCACCTTATACACATTTAAACGTCCTCATCACAAGACTGCTTACGAGTAAACCAGACCCACGAAAACATGGAACAGCAATCTAACGCCGTGTCACAAGAATCGTGAGCAATACTTGAAACGCAGTTAACTTGAGAGCGTTATAATTTCCATTACTTTCAGTTCCACGAACCTTTGCCTTAATGTAAGACGTGTAAAAACTCCTTTTAACGAACACGTGACTTGAAACGATAACCTTGTGTCTGACGAGTTGGGCATGCTTGTACTTAACATCAAAAAAATTGGTTGTCTATAAAGTCGGTTTACGGACGATAGTTTAAAGTGACAACGTCATAACAAAACATTAATGAAATGATTGCATACTTTTATGAATAAAATTGAATAATTATTTTTGAATTATCACTATTTTGTATGGATACAAAGGAGTGAAATGAAATCTACAAATTAATTGATAAATTTACTTTTATTTGCACTCATTAATTCAAATATGTTTATTACTTTAACGAAGAGATTGTTTTAACGATAACTTTTATACACAGAAGGAGTGAAATGAAATCTACAATTTAATTAATAAGTTTACTTTTATTTCCACTCATTAATTCAAATATGTTTATTACTTTAACGAACAGATTATTTTAACTATAACGTTTATACATGTTTGCTATTTAACTTCTTCCAATCTGTGTTATTCTGTTAAGGATAGGACGATGATAGGAAAAGTAGGAAACGAATGGGAGTGTTTCAAGTTTAATGTGCTTCGAAAAAGTCAAACCGATGGTTGTTCCAATCGAGTGGAAGATAGATGCGGCGCAAGCGTACAATGAGCGTAACGGGACAATGTGCGTAACGGGACAATGTGCGTAACGGGGCCATGTGCGTAACGGGACAATGTGCGTAACGGGACCTTTTTTCGTGCGTGCAGCCGGCTTTCATCGATTTATTGGACGTTGTCACGTCAAAAATCCACATGAGAAAAGCTTAACGCAGGCCACTGAATATCCAACAGTTAATCTGCAGCTGTTTACGACAACATTACACGCAATGAAGTTAAAACCCACTGTGTGTCTAGGAAAAATAGGTAATAAAGTACGTAAAACAATGAATACATTTAATTCGCTATGTCGACCACATCCCTGTTTACCCTGAACAAACGTAGTCCAAGACCAAAGCAACGACTAAAATCACCGCAACAGATGAAGCAATAAATTATAAGCTCACAAAGGCTTACAAACGTACTGGGCCATGCTAACCCACTCGTAAATTAGGCAAACAGGAAAACGACCTTAAATAAGCGAAGCAAATGCGTGTCAACAAGGGTCTCAACGCCCAAGCGTTCCAGACAGCCAACCGAGTAGTCCACAGCACAAAACTTACATTTCGGCCGGGGATGTTGGCGGTCAGCTAACAAAGAGCTGGCAAAGTTAACTTACGTGCGAGCCGAAACACCAAAAACTCATTGGCAAAGGTCACCAAGCTCGTAACCAGAGCAAGTGAAAATAAGCAAAGTCATCTTGGCACGACTAAATTAAAAGAGCAGTTAAACCCATCAGAAAAACTTGTCCAAGAGAACGGGTCAGAAAGAGAATTTATAAAACTGCAGCTCAAACTTAAAGACACGTACATTCCACAAAGTCGCCCTCATGATACAACAGCAGGTAAATTCAAATTTTATGCTTTATTCGAAGAAGAAAGCAGCTCATGGAACAGAACTCTAGTTAACACCAGTTTAAAATTAACATTATGTACAGGTGCGCAAAAATCTATTACCACCCTCCTCCCCTTCCCAAAAAAATTATGTAGGGGGATAAGGAGGGGAAATGTCTTTCGACCAAGCAAAATTTTCTAAGGCAAAGCATGGCGATTCAAATCCTGCAGGCCAAGGGTCCCACCACGGGCTTAACATTGAAATCACTATTTAAAAAAATCAATATTTACCGGGTGACAGACCCTTCCACCTCTGATACCAAGAAAAATATATTACTTCAGCCAATATGACGTCACAGCAGCCATTTTGATACGCCATGTTGGTATCTCTGGTTGTCGGCTACAGTATGCTGCCGCAATTTTTTTTTTTACCCGGACAAGTGCAGTAGGGTCAGACACAAAAATATCAGCTATTGCAGCGTCCGCCATTTTGTCGGCCATCTTAGCAGCCATATTGATAATTTGTAATTACCAACAAATAATTTTGTAGAAAAATTACCGAAAGTCATGAAAAAATACTGATTTTTTCAATCATTTACTGACTTTTATTTTGTCCTTCATGAGTGCTAAAATTAATTTAATTTTAATAATAATTACTAAAATTAATTTCTTCCATTAACTTTCGACAAACCTATTAATCATTCTCGCTACGAACTATGTTCAGGGCAGGTGCCCGACAAATGCAATATGTTACTGTCATTACAGCTACCATTTCGGACTGCCATATTTCATATTTATTTCGGTATTGAATATGGTGCAAATATTTAAAAAAAAAATATGTTCTTAATTAACGGAGGTTCATTAAAATTTTTAATAAATTAAATATGTTTACAGGAATGGAGATTCAAACCTGTGACCTTCAGCTTCCAGCTGACATCAAGGACACGAGGAAAACTGGAGTAAAGGACCTCTTGTAAGCGAACAACAAAATGCAATAATCTTTAATTTCTCGTATATTAAAAAAAAGCATTACATATTTACATTTAAACATATTGTCTATTATTTTGAATTTTTATTTTTTATTTTCAAAGTTGCTCGTTTAAAAACCATAAACATTTTTTAAGTAAATATTGTGTTAAAACTGTTTCAAGCTCGAGTAAAATCCACTTTTTGAATTTGAAATTTAGCGATCATTATAAAAAAATGAATATTATATACAACATATAAAATTATCATTTAGAAAAGGAACCAATAAAAATATTAATATCCCTATTTTAAGTCTAGACAAGATAATAAATCAAAAGTTTTTGTTTATTATCTTGTCTAGACTTAAATAACGAAGTTTAAAAGTATCCGACGAAACTAAGTAATTATGGCACTCACAAACCTTCCAATGAAATGCTCTATACAGTTTGAAAATTCTATAGGTACTGAAATTACAGCCATGCATTCGGAAGCATAATATTAGGATTATTAACGAGATTAAAAGTAAACCAATACTAATGTATCCTGTATGACCATTTGTTCTACTAAAAACATACATAAAATATGTTCCCGAATGTTCTTTGTCAATGCTAGTAATTTCAGACATTTTGTTAGATTCCTAGCTCCGGTACAACAGGAACTTTGTATTTTTGTCCCTGCTCATGCAGAAGATTGCCTACAAATACGAATACTTGAAAACCTTTTTCATGTAATATTTACTAAAAAAAAAGAAAAAAGAAAAAAAAATTGGTTGTCTTTAAAATCGGTTTACGGACGATAGTTTATCGTGACAACGTCATAACAAAACATTGATGAAATGATTGCATACTTTATGAATAAAATTGAATCATTTTTATTTTAATAATAAAAGAATAAATACTTGAAATTATACTAGTAATCAGATTTTTAAAATGCAAGAAAAATGAACCTTTATTGCCGAAATTGTTGTTGTAATAAGCAATGAAAACCACATTAACTTTTCACTTCACTTTATAAACAGTCGAGTGGAAGAGAGATAGATGCGGCGCAAGCGTACAATGAGCGTAAGGGGACACAGCGTAACGGAACAATGTGCGTAACGGGACACAGCGTAACGGAACAATGTGCGTAACGGGACACTTTTTCGTGCGTGCAGCCGGCGTTCATAGATTTATTAGACGTTGTCACGTCAAAAAAAAACAACCTAATTTCGAGCATGTGAGCCACAAAGTTTCAAAAGTGTCTCGAGGCCACACCGAGAGGTTGCCCGTGCAAGAGGACTTCAACTCACACGTGGGGTGTTGCGGGCTTGCAGAACGCTTCGCCTGCCAGCTGTTAGAACGAGGCACACAGTCCGACGCCCTTTGATATTGGAATGATAATACGCAATTAATATATTTTACACGTTAACCTAATTTCATGGCTGACATGCATCACCACATATTTTATCGCGCTCCAACCCGACACAATATACTGTTTTTATCGAATGAAACAATATTTATATTTAAATCTGAAGAAAAAAAAATTATGGCACATTCAGGCCACTAAAACAAGTATGGCATTGTCTGAAGTAGCTTGGCTTCTGGGTTGTAGCCATGTCCTTGGCGGATAATTCACCGACGTTTCGGTCGACATTGCAGTCGCCATCATCAGGGAGCAGTTACCTACTGTACTGTATTAATTGCTGTAACTGTGGGTAATTGCTCCCTGATGATGGTGACAGCAATGTCGACCGAAACGTCGGTGAAATATCCGCCAAGGACACGGCTACAACCCAGAAGCCAAGCTACTTAAGTATGGTATGACTTATCGTTATGAACCGAATCTGTGCTATTTCGTCTCATTTAGGGTCCTAAATGTTCGTGGTTGGTAAGGAGTCACCTTCATGAGACCTGCGTCGTGAGTGAGATCCTATACCCCGGAATCACTTAAGCTTGTTAGCACCGGTAATGAAGGTTCTTCGCCTCGGTTTATGCGCACAGCCGTGTGACACTGAACACTATCAAACTATCAGAACACATGCACGGACTCCACATTCAATGGGATTGTTCCATTGGTTTAGGTCAGTAAATTTTTGGCATGGCCTGGACCATACCCTTGGCTAACTTATTCTTTGTATGTAAATCACTACCTCGAATTTCTAACGTGCATTGTTTTATCGACGCCTCATAAATAATAATTAACAATCATAACTTGAACTTGAGTGGTTTGAAAGGTCATCCGTTGACCTACTTTGTTGGCAAGTGCAAGCGTTAGACATCGTGCAGCTTCAAACTCCCCACTGCGATTAGAAACCTTCCACCTGATTTAAATTAACTCATGAATTATTAATTACCCTTTGGGTTAGCTTGTATTTCAAGATTTTTATTTTTTTCAGAAATAACGATTGTTTTGTCAGTTACAGGGCGTAAAAATTTTAGTCGTTATACAGAATGTGTGGTGTTCCACACGGCATGGATCCAGATTAACGCATTGCACAAGATAATGGCACTAGCGACTAACATAATCGTTTCCGAGCCTATGTTCACTGCCATTAGTGCCTCCTCTTCATGTCCTCTACACGTATCCACAGTTCTAATGGGTGTTAGATACATTGTGAACACACAGACCAGAAAGAAAACCATACACTTTTGTGATGCATGTTATAAGTTAATTTAAGCCCTTGTAAATATATTAATATATATTTTTTCATTTAAAGCCTGAGCACAAATTAATTTGATACATGCAATGCAGGTATCAAAACAAGTTTTGATAGTGTTGCAACAAAAATCCGGAAAGAGCGACTGCCTGTACAACACAGCATGTGACGCCAACTGTTGCAAGAATCGGGACTACTTGCAACTATTTGCACAACGGGACTATATGCATGAGATAAATTAACTTTCGCTGCTGAATGGAGCTATTTTTGCCAGTTATAGCCTTGTAGACTCGTATCCTCATAGCCTGGTTACCTTGTAACCTCGTAGCCAGTTGGAGACTTTCTTCCAAATAAGCGTCCTTTTCGTTAATTGTGCTTCCTTTTTGTCGAATTTTTGTCCAAATTAGCATCATTTCCGTTAATTATTCTTCCGTTCTTAATGTGCTTCTTTCTTAATGCGCTTCTTAATGTGCTTCTTTTTTTAGTGTTCTTCCTTTTTTTGGATTTTGATTTGACTCGTGCATTATAGTAAATAGGTCTTGTTTTGACTAGCATATTATACGACCGGTCAGGGATATCTAAGCGAGTCCCAGAGACAGGACTTTCAGTTTACTGTCTACAACGGTTTAAGGATCACCTAGTTTGACTCGTCTGATACCTAAGCTATTCTCGAGCACTTGGCGACATCTCTATAAAGTCGAACTCGATGGAAGTTGTGCCATGAACGGATTGTGTGCCATCGACACAGCGGACCCTGGTGGCAGGGACGTCGATGGTAGTGGAGACCCCGACGTCAACGGAGACCCCGATGGCAGCGACGCCGATAGCAACGAAGAACTCGATGGAATGTGCATCATCGCCATCGACAACATTAGAGGAGTTTCCAACAGGTATGGTTCCACCAGTAGAAGAGAATTTAATACCTGCAGGGGAAACCTGGATGAGTGGTGTTTCGCCAGCGAAAGAGACTTCAATGGATGGTGATTCGTCAACAACTAACGAACATCCATGCCACTACTGTGACAAGATATTCTCGAAAAAAAACAGTTATGCTCGTCGAACGAAAAGAGAGAATGCGCTAAGAATCCTACTCGCAAATTCTTAAGATGTGAGAAATGCCATAGGCAGTTTGTCAGAAAAGATAATGTGAAAACGCTCTTGAAGACATGCAGAGGTCGAGCTGCATGACAGAAAGTAAAGATTTTCGCTGCAGCAATGATGCATCAGTGTGCATAAGAGTGCACCGGGAATTTGTTACGATTGCAGTAACACCAGCATCTGATTCGGGCCTGAAAGTTTCGTCCTCGTCGACAATACATCCTTGCGGCTACTGCGATGTGTCGTTCGAATTTTCCCATGATGCACGAAGACATGAGCGAAGTAAATGCACGAAGAATCCATCTCGTATGATGTTTCGCTGCGATAAGTGTCATGTTTGGATCTCACGTATTGATAGTTTGAGACGACACGCGAAAAACTGTAAAGGTGAAGTCCATTCGCCTACTGTGGAACTACCTGCAGACATTTAAACTCCTCGGTTTCGGTTGGAGACTTGTATGCTTATAAGATCCAATCAGATGGGCAGCAATCGATTGCGATGACGCCTGGACATGAAACTAAACACAATACTGTGCTCGGTGCATTACAGGTAAACGATAATGGATGCCAATTGGCGAAATCTGCGTTTCATGGAATGTTGAAAGACTATTATTATTTAAATACACTTAGTGAGTCAAAAAACATTTATACTTTTCTTGAAGATATCAAGCAGAACATTTTCAATCAACTTACTGATAAAGTTACAACGTATGGACCTTTAAAATATAATTTGTGACTTCACTTTGTATATGGTTAAACGTATCCGTGTGCTTTCAAGGGTATAAATGCTGCTCTTTACCTATTACTTGACGTGGAAGAGTCTGTTAAACACAGTTTCGAGAAAATCTTTCGTGAAGAGGAAGACTATATCAGTAAAGAATCTGGCTGGTCTCTGTCTTCATTTAACCATTTTAAGATGAGAATTAGTCATTTCAATACAATGAATAATTAAATCTTTGTTAGATTGCTAATTTTCGCATGTGTTCCTGTGGTAGAGTTGAATTTACATAATAAAATTTTTCTTTGTAATTTTTCTCTCGAACCTGTCACTTTATTTTGGTAATTTCAATTAAATTACTTTTTTCATAGATCAAGGATTGAGCCAAGAACCGAACCGAGCTGTCTAATCATCATTACTTTAACAAGCGATTTTGTGATGATTTTCGTAATTTTCTCCGAATATCTATCTTAAAAATTAAATATTTTCAAAATGGTGGCCAAAATATCAAAATGGTGGATGCCACAGTAATAAATGAATACTGCACTCTGGCGAGTAGTTGAACTAATATGGCGCAGTGCCCTCTAGGAGATGAAAACAATGTCGGCCGCAGCCTCCAGCAGACGAAAACAAGATGGCCGTCATGATCTCATACTGGCTGACATAATATCTGCCTTGGCATTAGTGGTGGGAGGTCAGTCTGCCGGTGGCTTGTGTGGAGGAAGGATCCGTCGCGATTTTTAATCGGTTGGCTTTGCCGGGTTCGAACCGTGGAATCTATGACGTAAGTACGATTTTTATCTAAAATTGTATTAAGTAATTTTTTCAAGATTTTAAAATTTTTTCGCGAATTTCTAGCTCAAATAGTACGGAATTTTAATATGGTGGAGGATTTTAAAATGGCGGAAAGTATTCTTATTATAATTTTTCAAACTAATTTTCTTTTATAATTTTAATATTTTCTCGTAAAATCGGTTAATATTTACGGATTTTCAATATGACGGCTATTAAGAAAAGTGCAACTATGGTGGCTTGATTTTAGGAGTAAGCCACTTTTAGGAATTTTCAAGTTGTTTTCATTTTTTCAGGAATTAAATGAGACATTTTCCCTCAAAATGGTAACTTTGCCCTCCAAAGAGGGAAAGCTTTAGGAATTTTGAGCAATTTTGAGGAAATTTGACACCAAGTTGGCTTCCGCGACGTCATCGGAGGTATAGGTTCCAAGACATCAGAATCCGCTCCCACATACCTCTCCCAGAACCCAGTGCCAATATGCCCAATAAGATACTACTCCTATTAAACTATGTGAATTTCAAATTCAAAACTTTCTTATTACCAGGCCTCGAGGGCGATCATGGAACTTGATAATCTTTTTTTTCTTTTTTTTTTTTTCGCAAATGTTAGTGGGTTGCATAGGCGAGAACTTGTTTGTGCCACGCCTGCGAGCACAACGGACTTACGTAATAGGTGGAGACCTGCAAAATTCGCGGATTCATTCGGTGATAGGCTAGAATTCAAACACATATAATTATATAATCAAATAATAACAGATAATTTTGCTATTGGCTTACTGTTCATCTGGACGAATCTCAACCAGTTATAAACCCTCAACCAAAGAAGGATCGAATCACAGACAAACCAGCTGAGACGACTTACAAGTCGGCAGCCAATGAACTTGCGTTATTTGCCCGAGTGTACAGGGGTATGTGCAGTCTATCCTGAAGGACATCTAAACCGCGAATTTTGCAGGTCTCGAGTCATAGGTGATGACTAGAGACCGGAAAAATTCGCGAATTCATTTCGCGATAGGCTAAAATACAAATAAGTTATACCTCAGTGCCGCCTCTGCTATTGGCTCACAGCTCACCTGGATGACTCTGGGCCAATGAGAAACACCTGACCAAAGCTTTATCGATTCACAGGCTGCTACGATGGGACGTCTCACAAGACATCAGCCAATGACAGTGTGACATTTGACCGAGTGTACGTAGAACTATGGAGTTCATCCTAGAGGTCATTGAACCCGCGAATTTTTCCGGTCCTTAATGATGACATTAAAGTACATAATTTAACGTTAATCTATTTAACGAGTACATCGAGTCAGTAGAAGAAATGACCACTTACTGCCACACTGGTTTGATTCGCCTAAGGGCTTCCCTGGACACTGAACCTAGCCTTTTGGTTAAATGCACGTAGATCGTTCTGATATAAAATTTTACGTGCGTTCTTAGGCGACTGTTACACTGTGTGAATCACGTTGTGTTACCAACCTGCTGTAACGATTTTTTTCGTTTATGAAGTTGGCTACCACGGCGAGTGCTTCGCGCAAATGAATGCAAGGACGAGTCAGCGCTCGCCATTAGCTGACGTCGCTGAGACTGAAGCTTAGAGACCACCAACATTATGTTAATTTAAAATTTAATATCGCATAAGGGCATGTATTATTTTCAAACTACATATTTTCCAGCAAACGTTTTACAGAAGAGTGGTTGCGAATAGAGCCTTTACGTTATTGGGTTTTGCAAACTGAGTAGTCCCATTTATGCTACCATACGTTTCTGTAAATGAAAGAGCATGTTCTTAACACTTGTTACAAATGTATTAAAACATTTTGATAAATTTTACGTATGCGCCAATGAATAGGGTGTTTCTACATTTCTGTACATATATTCTTGCAGTTAACTATCCAGGAAAATGGTTTTGATTTTTTTTTTTCTGTAAGCAAACCCTTTCGGCTAGATCGCATGGACATAGTGAGCTACTTAACCAAATTTATTTGGCCTGCTGATTTCGTGTTTGCCTGTGTAAATGGTGTGCAGTGTTTTTCTGTTAGCCGCCCGTGGAGACGCTTTTTTCTTGGCAATTGTGCTTTTCAAGCTATTTTAAGAAGTTCATTAAATTTGGTTTGGCCCACCGGGAGGTTAAAAAAACCAGCAAGTTGGCCCACAACGCGGCCCTGTCACTGCAGTAGCGCTGTAGCTTCTTGGTCCAGACCCTAGTGCAGTTGTAGTCTGACCAGCAAGCATGCGGGAGAAACAATTATTGTCGAGATCGAGACCTGTTTTTGACATAACAACGTCTAATAAATCGATGAACGCCAGCTGCACGCACGAAAAAGTGTCCCGTTACGCACATTGTTCCGTTACTCTGTGTCCCGTTACGCTCATTGTTCTGTTACGCTGTGTCCCGTTACACTCATTGTTCCATTACGCTGTGTTCCGTTACGCTGTCGGCGAGTGCAGTAATAATAGGTTATGTTAAAATTGACAAAAAAATTATGGTGATTCATATAATTGATGATAGATATTTGATTACATTTAATTTATATGAAAACTTGTTCATAATTATATTTAAAATTTATAGCTAAGTGCCCGTTTTAAAAATTAATTAGAAGTCATCTACACGTGAACTGTTTCGTCGACTGTTTATAAAGTGAAGTGAAAAGTTAATGTGGTTTTCATTGCTTATTACAACAACAATTTCGGTAATAAAGGTTCATTTTTCTTGCATTTTAAAAATCTGATTACTAGTATAATTTCAAGAATATATTCTTTTATTATTAAAATAAAAATGATTCAATTTTATTCACAAAAGTATGCAATCGTTTCATCAATATTTTTTTATGACGTTGTCACGTTAAACTATCATCCGTAAACCGACTTTACAGACAATCAATTTTGTAAAGCAGTTCTGGGCCCTACCGCTAGATAGTAGCTTTCATAATATATTGCTAACATACACAACTGAAATTTTTTTTTAGAAGTAATGCTTGAACTACTATCAGGCAAACAAACCAATGACAATTAGGTAATTTTCTTAATTTTGGTATCCACATATTTTGTGGTGTGACATACCAGAAAGTTTTTTATCTCCTACTCATTTATATAGAATATGACTTTTTTTATTACAAAACAACTTTTAGTGTTTTTCACACAGTTAATATCAACTTTACTAAGCAATTTGTCGTCAAGTAGATAAATTAACATTAGTAACTTAAAACTTTTGATTTTAACTTGTATCCCGAATTTTTGTGCTAGTATTTATGGGCCCACCCAACAGATGGCGTCACATGTCGCGCGAAAAATGGTTCCAGTTTCCATAGTAAGATTCGCACGTCCATATCTCCCTCCTTGTTCTATGCTAGTAAACAGGTGAGGCCAGGAAAAGAGCAGGTATTCGGGTGTCATTATTTCAAACTGGCATTTGGTTCCGGCAAAGGCTTTACGGTTGATTTTGATTTAATTATATTAGTGTGTATGAATCACAAAACCTTTCATTCCTGACTGTTTTAGTGCAAGAGTATGCTGTATGAATACCTATATTTTCGTGTTTTAATATAATTGCATTTGATATAGTAAAAAGACTATCATACAAATCAGCTTGAACGAAAAGCTACTGGCAGATTTACCTACGTGTAAGTACATTTATTCATTGTTTAACGTTTGTGAAACTGTAAGCAGATTAAAAATATTTGACGTTTGATATTATCTTAAACGGAGAATAAATCTGTAATAAGTAGCAGACTGTAGATATAAACTAGCTGCTGCTACCAATAGACTCTTCTTCTGGTGGATATTTGTGCTCGTTGTAGTCTTGATAATGGTCGTACTTAGTAGCTGAGAGAATTGCGAGAGCTCCGCCCAGTGAGACACAGCTGTTAGTAGAGGGAAACAGGTGGTTCCGCACCAAACCAGATCAGCCGCAGTTTCTGCAGCAGAACGACTCTGATTTAACAGTCGAGCATCTGGGACAATTCCACTGTAGCTATGGTGTGCAAGTGGTCTTGCACCAGAACATCGGTTTTTCACTGTAGGCCTGGGCACTTATGGAACTGACCGATTGTGACTCATCTGTGATTTTTCCGGGTACTGGAGACCATATTCGACTAACAGAGAAAATAACAGTTTGCCAAAAATTTATCAATTTTTATAGTAGTATCTAAAACTGAATACGAATTCATTTGTACAGTTTTACAGAATATAATAATATTGAGTAAATCACATTCACGTGGACTTATTGGAATACTTTTACTATTTAAATACTTACCTCTTGATCAAATCATCAGGATTTTTTCTACATAATAGTTTTGTGTGGTATGAGACTGCATTTTTTGCAATAGCATTGACTTGTTTAAGTAAATCTTTGGAATGGGAATTTATTACATCCTCTTCTGGAAAATGAATTGTAACATTACTAAAAAGTATTACATTAAGCATGGTATTTCTTGATTAACAGTTTTTTCATGTGGATGCATGAGGTTTGTAGAGTATTTAAGTGTCATTGTTTTGTTAATGGTTATATGCGCGGATGTATTGATGATGAATTGTGGGAAGACTGTTTCAACAGCTAAGGCCGGGCCAGATGGCGAAACCAAGAGCATTGTCGTGCGGACGACCCTAGGCTCGAGAGATTTATTTATTTACTGAATTAAAACCCAATACTGACAGTAGTTAAACAATTTATATTTCTTCATCTGACATCTAAGTCGCTGGAGTCCAAGTTACAGTGTACTTTCTCTCCCATCTGGGTGGAACTGCAAAGAGTAATACCAACATAAAATGTATTAAAAAAAGATAATTATCTTTAAATATTTGCTTTCTTTATTGAAAACATCTAAAAATTTTAAGATACTATTTAAAAAATTAATTAATCTTTTTATGAACCAGGTTCACTTTTGAATTGAATGACACATCCTTACAAATATTTTTTTACTGGATTAGAATGTAAGTAATCAATAATGCAGAATTCTAACCACAGAAAGATCATACTAACTAAAATCCTCTTTGTTTTTGAGAGTGTCTCATAAAATAACTTTGCTAAGTTTCGTTCGTATTCATAAATTTGCAATAATCATGAATTAATTTACTGGATTTAATCAATAGTTTATTGAAAGTTTTGTGTTTTTAACTGAAATTATTGTATAGTTATCAACAAATTTTTCAGTATAATTAAAATTACAGAAATGTTTACAATGTTACACTAAGATGTAGAAAAAACAACATCTCTTTAAGTTTAGAAATTAAAAACTAAAATTTGTTGATACCAAGTGTACCAATTGTAACTAAAAAAATTATAATCGATATTTATCACTGTGTCGTAATAGATAATTCTAATAATTTCGTAATATATATGATTAATAAAAACTATTAAGAATAAAAAGAAAAGAATTCTCTTTCAAAGTGATGACAAAACTTAAATGCAAAACACACTCAAATTTTATTTGAAAGTTCTTAAAATTATACGATACATGGTCCATAAAACATCAACCTGCATTCTGATATCATCAAACGACAACATAAAATTTACAAGAGCAATTATATACCATAAACTTCACATTGTTTAAATGCAATTTTTGGATTCGTGACATCTTCAGAGAGTGCTAAATTGATTGATCAATATTGCTTTCTAAGAAAAAAAAATGAGGTAACAATACATAGGTAAGACTTCAATACTAACAAATTTCCTAATATCCGATGTAATAAATTGGTTCTAGCATAATTACTATTTTAACAACTTCATTTATTCTTGGGAAATTAGTCCCGAAAATGTTTCCACATAAATTTTCCACCATATCCGTCATTTAATTTAAATACTCCCTTTAGTTAACTTAGAACATTTACATTTGATAAGCGAAAGATGTAATTAAAGAGCTAACATCAGAATTTCCACAATAGAGACATGTGTCTATTTCACAATTACTCTCCCTTTTGTCCATTGCAGAGTCATCGCTTGAAGTTCGGATCAAGAATGAGGTTATTTGGTAACCTCTCGTCAGAAACAGTACAGATGTTCCCCGGGGGAGACACGGCACACAGGGAAACACAGTCCACGTGACAGAGATCAGTCTGCTGGGGCGAGGAGTCGGCAGGTTACACGCTCACGTGCCTCTTCATGTGCAGCGAGAGGTGGTCGGAGCGCGAGAAGGCCCGCTCGCACAGGCGGCACTGGAAGGGCCGGTCGCCGGTGTGCTTGCGGTAGTGGCGCGTCAACTCGTCGGAGCGCGCGAACTTCCAGCCGCACCCCTTCCAGCCGCACTGGTAGGGCTTCTCGCCCGTGTGCGTGCGCAGGTGCGCCTTGAGGTGCGACGACTTGGTGTAGGTCTTGCCGCAGCCCGGCTGCGAGCAGGTGTGCGTGGTGAGCTTCTTGCGGCCGCAGCTGCGACGGCCGCGCTTCTGCCGGTGGTGGATGGGCGGCGGCGCGCAGTCCACCGCCCCCAGGAAGGCCGGGTGAGGGGGCGAGGCGCGCTGCTGCGGACAGAACAAGTCCACCAGGTTCGGCGACGACGGGGGAGTCATGATCTTGAGGGCGGGGGCGGGAGGTATCCTCTGGCGCGCGTCAGAGGCGGGCTGGGGAACCGCGCACTTGAAACAGTCCTGGTTCTCGGGGCTGGCCGGGGGAGATATCTGACCGTGGTTGTAGGCGACCTGCTGCTGCGCATGGGGACCCTCCATCACGACGGCCGGAGACTCTTCGTAGCCCGCCGGCAAGTCACCTAACCTCAGGTGCGAGTTGGAGAAGTCGCACGTGGGCAACGGGTCCATTTTCACGTTTTGAGGGATCTCGCCTTCGTTGTCGCACTTCTGGTTGAGCATTTGGGGAGCCGGCTGTGTGTAGAAACTGTGCTGTTCGGCCGCGAAGTTGATCAGCATGTCTAGATCGACGAACTCCTCTCCTTGGACGTTCAACTGTTGAGCCTCGGTGAATTCTGTGTAGCCTGGCGCGACCTCGTGCTGGGACGTCTCCATGCTGGACAGCTCTTCTTCCCTCTGCAGACTCCCGGACATGTACATGCTGACTGGCGAGGCCTGCGGCGGAGAAGGCTGGCTCATGAACATGCTCTCGATGTCTTGCCACATCTGTGAACACAACAGACACCCACGTCACATTGCTTTCGGCTCACCACCAACCTTCACAGGTCAACATGTCACTCAAGCAAATAGTTGGACAACCAGTGTGTTTTGCCATGTCAATTCTATTGAAATACGAACACCATCATTACAACATAGGCATTGAAGTGTAAATGTAGGCTAGCACAATGTAAAACAAACTTAGTTTATATGTACAACAGTGACCATATTTTTAGACACATGAACTTGTGGTTTATATAAATTTTGTTCCCCAAAATAACAATACGCCATTATGCAAACACGTATTAATCTTTTAAATGTGTTTCAAACTATGGCAATTGTTGCACTTATAAATATTGGTAATAAGATAATTAGTTCAAAATTTAAAAAAATCTATATTTTTAATCATTTTGTCAACTTATTGGTCAGTTTTCTCTACAGACACGGGTTTTAAGATTTTCAAAAGTCCATTGCCAAAATTTACACGATCACATCTACATCCATCAATTTACAAATAAGTAAATATTAGGTCTTCAGACGGTGGAAGATTCAAAGTATGGTGTTTTGCTATTACATTTAACTTTTACAACTGGCATCTGCCAAATTTACTTTCACCAAAGGAGTTAGTAAACTAACTCCTTTAGTTCTTTGAAATAAGTTACTATTTTCCATGTAGACGAATAACTCAGATATTTCTGCAAATATTTGTTATAAATAATTAAAACATTGTGTTATAAGACCAGACCTTGATGTTTTCAATCCATTGCCATCATAATTTATTCATAGGACATAAGTCACTGGTTGTTTAAATAACTGAATTCTAGATACAACCTGGAGACAGTTTAAAGAATAAAGTATTATGGCGAGCATGTTCTACATTGGACATTAGATTGTGCTCAGATTGTTTCACGATGCACCACCACCTAGTAGCACTAAGTATGTTTTGCAAACCCTTTTTAAATATAAGATGCCTCGATGCCTTTAGTACACTTCGGAACTTACTGTAATTTCTGCTGTGGCCTAGGCTAGAGGGGGGACGTGTGTTTAAGCAATAGCTGCTGTTTTATGAATATTTGAAAATTATGATGAAATGAAAATATTAATAAAGCTATCCTGCGCAATATTTTAAGGTATCAACTGAATTCACTAATATACCCATTACGAAACAGAAATTATAAATGCGTTGAAGTTTTACAAAATACTTATAAAAATATCTTAATTTTCAAACTATGGCACTGTAGTTTTGCTGTATGTCATGTGTTCGTTTTTGTTTTACATTATGTTTATATGATTTTGCTTAGTTTGTTCTTTTTATGGTAATCATGCTACCTGAACATTTTATTTCCTTAATATTTCTAACTTTGTAATTTTTAATTACAGTATGTTTGTATCGGATAGTAATATAACGTTTCAATGTGTTTTAGAAACGTTTTAAAGAAACGTAAATGTAACACCCAAATATGTTTGTATGTTTTAAATTATAATAAATATGATACTATTTACATCAAGACTTTAAACAAATAAACTAAAGAAAAATTGTTTCTTATAAACTGTTGATAATCTTTTGGGACTTCATAAATATATTTATTTTCATAATTGGTATTTTAAATAAGAAACTAGTATGGCACTAAATTGCAGAATGGTGTTGAGACTTAATTTTTACTTATGGTTGCCATATTTGTTACCCATTCATCTATGGGTGTCTTCGTTTGTCATGGAAATGGGGTGTAACTTTCTTTCAACCACGTCGGCCATGATGTAATGATCACATTTACCTCATTTATTTTATCCAACGGCTTTTAAGACATAATTATTTTTTCTGCCTCCTATTTGGTGAGTAATTGCCATAATTGCCCGAATATAACTGATCGTTTTGGCTCGGTGCAGATTTCGATGAGACTTAGGATACAAGTAGTTCAATCAAACGGTAAAATTGTCAAACCTATCAAAAAATGATGCCTCACGCGAAATTTACGAACAATTTTCTGTTAACTGAAAAAATTCAATACTTTGGTCGTACCCTTTTTTCACACGGTTTTATTCAGAAATCAATAGCATCAATGGTTTAATTTTCAAACAGAATATTTATAGTTGACTGAAAACCAAGCACAAATATGAATGTTTTCATAGTTTTAAAGATATATATTTAGCATCACTGCAATAAAAATAATCTCTAGTTCAAGGATATTACTTTATAGTTGTGCAAAAAAAATGATCGTCACCATATTTACAATAGTATTCAAGTGATTATATGATAAAGACCATGATGCTTTCCGCACTATAAATGGGACCATAGACTAAAAAAATATGAATATAGACCACTCACCCAAGCTGCGCAGTAGAAATGTTTTTAGTCCGTAATTGAAAGGGGTATCTGCCAATAGAACTTTCGAGATTGCGTGTGATGGGGGAAGCGGCTGGTACACTGTTGAGGTTATGTAATCTCGCGTACCGCTTTGTTTCACCAGATTTCCTTGCAGTTAGTGTTTAATGCTTCCTAACTGGTGAATTTCTGCATCTAATTACCTACGACTTGAATGGAGTTCAAGCAGAATTTCGTTTCGGGTCGTTGGGTCAAGAATTTGGGGGGGGGGGGGGAGAGAGGAGAAGAACCACTTTCCCGCTGTTTGTTTTCAATTTCTTTCCTTTAGTTGGTGGCAGAGATAGATTTTTTTAGGATTTCGGGCAGGAGAAGGGGGGGGGGTCATAACACCCAATACCCCTTCCCCATCCTTGCAGCTTTGCTACTTGATGTTTAAGGCCATGCATATTTCGCAAAAAGATTCCGAGACTAGCTGAAAGTTAAAACACTGTAGCATCGTCTGTGTTTCGTGATTGGGCGAGTTTCTTTCAGGTTCATGACGATTGTTAAAACACCAATCACAGTAATTCATTGCGGAACCATCAAATGCGTCCTGAGTGGCTCAGCCAAATAAGGCAACTTCTTTTTAGCAGACGGCCGCCAATCACAAGGAAGAAACCGCTGGTGCGCGTATACCTTGTTGCAGTCTAGTAGGCGTTCAGATTTATCCGCGAAAAATGCCTGCCCCTATTGATGTTGAATGATTTTAGCAAATCGAGAAGCACAGTTTCTGATTTTGACAGTTTGGTTGGCGAGTCGTGAGCCATCACGGAGAAGGCAATACGGCTGGGAGCTGCAGACCACTCTGAAACATGTGACTGTCGCGAGTTGGTGCCGGAACTCGAGAAGCCTAAGATGTCCATCAAGTTCTGTCCCTGCCCGAACACGCCCGAATATTCACATTCATCCAACCTCGGGATTTGTTTTATTTTTGCGCAGGAAAAATGAATTAAAATATTAAAAGTGGTCGGTTAGGTTAGCTACATTAAAACACTTTAAAACACTATGGACGGTTAGTTGGGTTAGTATAGCTACATTAAAATAAACAGAGAAATATAAATTAATATAAATAAAGCCGAGGTTGGCCGAAGGTGAATATTCGGGCGTGTTCGGGCAGGGACAGAACTTGATGGACATCTTAGGCTTCTCGCCGGAACACGGCCTCCCCGCACAGAAACAAAAGAGCGCGACCACAGCGCGCCGCGCGGCGGACACCCACACTGCCGCCACTTCCGGCTCGCGGAAGGTGAACCAGTTGGCAGCCGTGGGGGCAAGTCAGTCAGCGCCGTGGAACAAGGAGAGAGACACAGAACACCACGTGTTGTTGAACAACGACTGTTGCATTGGTTTGTAACCAACACTTCAACAATTCGTTCAATTAGTAGTAATTAAAATTCACCGGAAAGGAAATAGCAAACACTAATTGCATTGAAACTTGGAAGAACAAAGTGATTACATAAGGATTACATAACCTCAACAACGTACCAGCTACGCCCGCCATGACACCCACTCTTGACAGTCCTACTCATAGAACAAGGAGGGGTATGTAGAAGTGCGACTCTCACAGCGGAAAGTTAAACCATGTTTCGCGCGACATGTGAGCTCGGGATAGAAGTTAAAAACCAAAGTTTTAGGTTAATAATGTTAATTTATCTACTTGATGAGTAATTGCTAGAGACCTGTAAAATTCGCGATTTCAAATCCCTAAAGGATAAACTCCATGATCCTCTATGCACTCGTGCAAATTAAATCTTTTGATTAGTTACCGACTCGTAACACCTGTTGACTGGAATGATCGTGATTGGCTAATTCTTTTGTTAAAAATTTTTTCATTAGCCCAGAGTCCTTCAGATAAACTGTGGCCCAATCACTGAAGCAAAATAATGTCAAAAGTATTTGGACTCTATCCTATCGCGAAATGAAGCCGCAAATTTTACAGGTCTCTAGTAATTGCTTAGTAAAAGTGAATTCAACTGTGAGGAAAACACCTAAAGCTGTTATGTAATAAAAAAGGCATGTTCCATATAAATGAGTATGAGATACAAAAATGTCTGGTATGCCACACCCAAAATAAGTGTCTACCAAAATTAAGTGAATTAATTGTCACTCTGGTTTGTTTGCCTCATAATTAGAGACCCGTGAATTTCGCGGATTCGTTTCATGTTATGATAAAATTCAAATAATTATACCTTAGTGATGCTTCTGTCATTGGTTCTCTGTTAATCTGGAGGACTGAGGGCCAATTAGAGACCCTCACTCAATACAAGTGTCGAATCACAGGCCACCCAGTCGAGACGACTCACAAGTCAACAGCCAATGAACAGTTGGCATTTTCCCGAGTGTGTAGAGGATATTGGAGTCTATCCCGGAGGTCATTGAATCCGCGAAATTCAGGGGTCTCTACTCATAATAGTTTACACACTACTTCTCACAATCAATGTAGCTATGTTAGCAATATATAGGGACCGGAAAAATTCGCGGATTCAATGACCTCTAGGATAGCCTCCATTATCCTCTACATTTCTCAAGTAAACACGCGTGTTCATTGGGTACTAAATTTAGAGGCGTCTGCACTGGGTAGCTTGTGATTCGACGCTTCTTTGGTCGATAGTCTGTCATTGGCCCAGAGAGCTCCAGTTAAACTGCGAGCCAATAGCAGAACCAGCAGAATTGTACACATGTTTGAATTTCAGCCTATCACGAAATGAATTCGAGAATTTTTCCGGTCTCAAGCAATATACCTATTATGAATGCTACTATCTAGAGGTTGGGCCAGTCCCAGCAGCTCGAGTTACTCCCCCATGGTGGTTGTTGTTCGCGCCGCGCGGTTTGTACCGCGACCTTACGTCGAGGAACCTAACATTCATGGGAAGCCTTCTTTTCACAGACGAGAGAGCCAAACGCCCGATCGTGCATCTTCAGGTTTTTTTTTAGCTACATTATAAATACTTTAAAACATTGTGGACGGTTAATTTAGTTAGGATAGCTACATTAAAGATACTGTGAAATCATTTAAACGGTTTCCTAGCCCTGGATAGCTACATATTAAAAAAATATTTGCTAAGGAACCATAAAATGATTTTACAGTGTTTTGACGTGACAATGTCTAATAAATCGATGAACGCCGGCTGCACGCACGAAAAAGGATGACTCATTGTCCCGTTACACACAATGTCCCGTTACGCTGTGTCCCGTTACGCTGTGTCCCGTTACGCTCATTGTACGCTTGCGCCGCATCTATCTCTCTTCCACTCGATTGGAACAACCATCGATTTGACATTTTCGAGGCACGTTAAACTTGAAACACTCCCATTCGTTTCCTACTTTTCCTATCATCGTCCTATCCTTAACAGAATAACACAGATTGGAAGAAGTTAAATAGCAAACATGTATAAAAGTTATAGTTAAAATAATCTCTTCGTAAAAGTAATAAACATATTAGAATTAATGAGTGCAAATAAAAGTAAATTTATCAATTAAATTGTAGATTTCATTTCACTCCTTTTTATCCATACAAAATAGTGATAATTCGATAAAAATGATTCAATTTTATTTATAAAAGTATGCAATCATTTCATCAATGTTTTTTTATGACGTTGTCACGTTAAACTATCGTCCGTAAACCGACGTCGAACGTCCAACGTTCAGGGACTTCGACATTCATCCAATGGGGAGGGTCTCCATAAAATTTTACTGGTTCACCCTCTACTAAAAGGGGAAAGAGACATTCTTTTGCGCTGCAAGCAAGAAAACAACATAATTGTACTTGCGCATGCTCACATCTAAAACAGTTTGAAAAATATCTTTAATTGTGACCTTGAACCCAAACTCTACAACTCTCACAGTCGATACTATACAATTTTACAACTGGGACATTCTTTTATGGACATACGGTACTGTCTGATCAGTAGAGATTGGAAAAATTCTCGGATTCATTCGGTGATATGCTAGAATTCAAATACATATAATGATTTTGCTATTGGCTCACTGTTCATCTGGACGAAACTCAACCAGTTATAAACCCTCAACCAAAGAAGGAACGAATCACGGACAAACCAGCTGAGACGACTTAAAAGTCGGCAGCCAATGAACTTGCGTTATTTGCAGTCTATCCTGAAGGCCATCGAAAACGCGAATTTTGCAGGTCTCTAACCATAACTAGAGACCCGGAAAATTCGCGGGTTCATTTCGTGTTATGCTAAAATTCAAATAATTATACCTTAGTGCTGCTTCTGTCATTGGTTCTCTGTTAATCTGGAGGACTGAGGGCCAATTAGAGACCCTCACTCATAGAAATGTCGAATCACAGGCCACCCAGTCGAGACGACTCACAAGTCAACAGCCAATGAACAGTTGGCATTTGCCCGAGTGTGTAGAGGATATTGGAGTCTATCCTGGAGGTCATTGAATCCGCGAAATTCACGGGTGTCTAACCATAACCATAACTATAGACCTGCAAAATTCGCGGATTCATACGGTGATAGGCTAGAAATCAAACACATATACCTCTTAGATAATTTTGCTATTGGCTTACTGTTCATCTGGACGAATCTCAACCAGTTAAATACCCTTAACCAAAGAAGGAACAAATCACGGACAAACCAGCTGAGACGACTTACAAGTCGGCAGCCAATGAACTTGCGTTATTTGCAGTCTATCCTGAAGGCCATCGAAAACGCGAATTTTGCAGGTCTCTAACCATAACTAGAGACCCGGAAAATTCGCGGGTTCATTTCGTGTTATGCTAAAATGCAAATAATTATACCTCAGTGCTGCTTCTGTCATTGGTTCACTGTTAATCTGGAGGACTGAGGGCCAATTAGAGACCTTCACTCATAGAAGTGTATAATCACAGGCCACCCAGTCGAGACGACTCACAAGTCAACAGCCAATGAACAGTTGACATTTGCCCGAGTGTGTGGAGGATATTGGAGTCTATCCTGGAGGTCATTGAACCCGCGAATTTTCCGGGTCTCTAACCATAACCAATATGAATTCTAATATAAATAATAATAAAAGCTAATTTGTGCAGTCTTCATGTTTAAAATAATAACTGACCGATTATTTTATTGCTGCTTATTTACTACACGTCTTGCAGACCTTACTACAACCTTAACGTTTGTTTACACTTCAAATATTAGGGAATGTTGGTATACTTTAATATGTTGGACAGACGCAATTTCTGGTTAACACTGGTTGTCCTGAAGTGTTTTATATGCAGTTGCGTATGTCCAAAACATTTTATATAAAATAAATTTGAAATGGTGTTAATTTTTTTTGTGTTCCGTGTGTTTTAATTAACATAATTAAGTTTTGGTGTAAAGGTTCGGAAATGCACAAAATATTTTTTTTTATCACGCACGATTACGCATTACCGATAATTTAAATTTATTTTCATAGGAACGTTCCAGCTTTTAAGCCTGATAATGAACATTGTAATGTGTCATACTAATTTTTAAATACATTTGAGTTCTATATCCAACTTATATTTTATCTTCGTAAATTATTTTTACAGCCTTGATGTATTATAAGAACATATTGTTACGATTTCCTTGCGGGTTCGTAAGGATAGCCCAATTAATAGATTTTATTCCACACACAGTTTTATTTATTACCACTACTTGTCACTTACAATTAATCTTCTAAGATAGCAGATAATTAATTACATGTAAAGAAATGTCAATTCCCCAGTCACTCGTTTCACACACCTCGCTGGGCCGCACTTCCGGCGCAACTCTCGCCGCAGCACCCCTCGTGGGTCTCCGCCGCGGGACTCCGTCGCCGCACTCCGCCGCCGCCGTCACACCCTTCGCCGAGATCCCACTCGACGACTCGCTCGCAACTTCACTCGGGACTCCGCCGCGCCCGCGACTCTATCGCCCGGAAACTCCCGACTCCACTGATCTCACTCACTCCCTGCCCTGGAACCTTCGTCCAAGGACTTCGCCACTCTGCCGCACCCGCGGCACTATCGCCCGGAAACTCCGCCGCGGGAGAACTCCCCACTCCGACTCTCTCTCTGACTGACTCGAAGGTCGGCCCAACCTCCTTAAATAGCCCTTGGGTTCCCATCCAGAACAATCGGGCATGTCTCCGAGATATCGCGCGACCTTCGCCGTCGAAATGCCCAGAAACGCATCGTGAGTCCTCGAAGGACGCGGTGGCTGCTCTAAGAACGCCGATAAAGGCGTCTGAGTCATTTTATTCCGCAGTGCGGCCTCTTTTAAGTAACCCGATCTGAGGCAGGTGCGCGCTGCGACGGTCAGGATGTAGCGAGATAGTATGGCACGAGATACCAGGGAGAGGATGCGGGTGGAAGGGGGCGCAGACAGGCCGAACGAGTGCGGCGATGCCATGCACTGCAGCCAAGCGCGATCGTAACAATATAATGAAATTCGTACTCTGGTTATCAAATGTCCCGCATTAGGAGATAATCACTTCGGTGTGTGCTATTTCTGCATAATAGGTAGAGACCCGGAAAATTTGCGGGTTCAATGACCTCCAGGATAGACTCCAATATCCTCTGCACACTCCGGCAAATGCCAACTGTTTATTGGCTGCTGACTTGTGAGTCGTCTCGACTGAGTGTCTGTGATTCGACACTTCTATGAGTGAGGGTCTCTAATTGGCCCTCAGTCCTCCAGATTAACAGTTAACCAATGACAGAAGCAGCACCAAGGTATAATTATTTGAATTTTAGCATAACACGAAATGAACCCGCCAATTTTTCGGGTCTCTAATAATAGGCTACAACAAACTGTTAAAAAAATTTTAACTTTATGTTACGAAGATCGCTGGTTACAAACTATCCAGGGATCTTCATTAATTTACGGTTATCTTCTTTAGTTAACGGTTAATTATTTCAATCGGATTAAGCACGAATCCACAAGAATAATCTCGGTGTACCAACAAAAACATTCATAAACTCTTAAGTCCACAGCAAGAACTACCTTCTTCCTTACACCTGCATGGTTAACCTGTTTACAACAGAGCACGTAACTCCTAATTTGGAATACGCCGCAGCTTTTACGAAGATTCGACTATCTGAAAGTCCGTAAATTTACCGTATTTTCTTTACCTATTTGTAGGTACCGGAAAAATTCGCGGTTTCGATGGACTTCAGGATAGACTGCACATTCCCCTGTACACTCGGGCAAATAACGCAAGTTCATTGGCTGCTGACTTGTAAGTCGTCTCAGCTGGTTTGTCCGTGATTCGTTCCTTCTTTGGTTGAGGGTTTATAACTGGTTGAGATTCGTCCAGATGGAACAGTGAGCCAATAGCAAAATCATTATAAAGGTATATGTATTTGTTTTCTAGCCTATCGCCGAATGAATCTGCAAATTTTTCCAGTCTCTACCTATTTGTAATACGCGCACTCCTGCGAATGTGTTGTTTTTTGGACATCCGTGAAGAAGCGCTAAAGGCGACCCCTGCATGATCATCAACTGCGCAGTAGCCCTTAAGCACGAGGCAGTGAGGGTCACGCAGTCTTCTCGTCTAACCGTGTGCACCAGATACTTTAGGCGGGTGCCTCGTGGTTCATTTGTTGGTTGGTTTGAAACAAAGTTCAATGTGGTTTCGTAGATATTCAGCTGAAAGGTTTGAAGATGCAGCAGTGTTAACATACCCATACTGGCTTTGTTGGGAAGGGAGGGGGGGGGGGGGGCCTTAGAATAAATAATTATCAAGCGGCAGTTGTCTTGAAAGTACGCATACTTCGTAACCTAAAGTTTAATTTTTTTTTGTTTTACTTTTCGTGTGAAAACGGATTGTGAGTAGGCCTACGTTCATGATTTTCTGTACATTACTGAACTGCATAGATTTCACAGTTCAAATTTACGTCAGGTATGTGACCTAGTAAATAGTGTTCAGAAGTTAGAAATAAATAAATTCATACCTGAGAATCGTTTAAGATTGTATAGTATCTCCAAAATTGTAGGGGAAGTGTTTAAAAAATTTAATAAAATGACTGGAGGTATATTAAAAATACGATTGTAAAATATTAATTCAATCATTTTTAAAAATAAATAAATAAATACTGAGTATTCAATATTAATATGAACATGTGTATAAAATTAAATATTTAATTTAGTAAAATAATAGAGATAAATATGAATTAATTATGAAAATATATAAATATGATGATTTTTTATCCTAACTTATTAATTTTATAGTCTATTAAATAACAACGTAATAATTTATAATTTATAATGCAAATAAATTATAGATACAGGAACATAACCTCACAAACATTCCCATGAAAACTGCAAGGAGACTACTAAACCTTCCATAAATACATCCTGCCAGTGACAATGGAAGCTTACAAGTAACCTTACATTGTTATACATAGAGGAACATAACCTCACTTATATGAATATACTTGTAAATACACTTGAAAAAGTTTATAACCACAATTTATATCACTAATATTCAAAATAAATTTAAAAATTTTAATTATATAAACCAGTCCTCAATATAAATTATTAAAGTATATTGTTTAAAAGAACACACACATATATATTATTTGTATGTAGACTTTTTCATCCTGTCAATTTTTGTCGCATGCGGCGCGTGAATTGTAAAAATTCATTGCAATATTTTTTTTCATAACGCGCCTAAGGAAGTAAACGTAACCTCGTGTTACTGTTGAAAATACACTTTAAAGGGTTTACAAACACAACTTCTACCACTAATACTCTCAATAAAAAAATGTTTTTAGTGATATGGACCAGTATTCAATATAATCACTAAAGTATAATTTTTATTTGTATTTCGTTGCATCGTGCACGCGCATCGTAAAAATTCACTCTCATCATATTTTCATACCGCATCTAAAAAATTATAACTTAAAAAAAATCAACATTTACATATTTTTATCATACAATAATTGTGCAGCTGTATAATTGGCAGTAAACAGGAAAACCTAGAAAATATACAGAGCAACACACAACTGCTACGAATGTATCTCAGGCCTCAATCAATAAAACACTGGTCTGCAATCACACAACTGATTCGTCAGCAAGCTTAAAGGTCACTTGTTCACAGTCTCAAACATGAATCTGACGTAATGCAGGACGATTTATTGCCCTGTATTTTGCCTTTTTACTTTGCCGAGTCGTTAGGCGGGTGGAATAAGAAGCCTTAGCTTGTACCAAGAATATTAATTATTTCACTATCCATGCCCGATCCAGATGTTACTTCACGAATATGTTGCTTCTAATAGCTAAGATCAAAAGTGTACTATGCAACTCACATACATCACAAGTACGGAGTTTAATTCCAATAATTTTCCAACCCATAATTCCAGCACTTTCTATTCACCTAAGAACAATTAGATTTTATGACGGTCATAAAATTTGCTAAAAAAATGAATGAAATTAAACGTACCTTGTACTTACTTATTGGTAGCAACTAAAACAAAACTGCTCAGATTTTCTCTACGTCTAAATGTGCGCATTGAAACCAAAATATTACAATAATTTATCAACTCAGAAGAAATTTAAAAAAACTCGAAACTCGATACGTTTGTACTTTACGAATGTTTAACGGCAGGATATTTTACTTATCACAAATAAGAGTAGACCCACAATGCAGTAATATTAACAAAAGCTTATCACCTTCTTCAATATAAAGGCAATGTTTAACTTAATAGTAGTGGAGTCATAATAACGTAGTCTCTTCTCATACCAAATATTTTTATTTAATTCGCAACGGATTTTGAAGTAAGTTTGCACAGTACAAACTGCTTCTGAAAGAATGCAAAAACCTTTTCAAAATGACTTCCAGAATTTTTTTTTTTTTTCATAAAATTACTCATATTTATTGCACACAGTTGCACAGATATATTCATATAAGCGGTTTAGATCATACCCAATCAGTCGCCATTGGTGAAAGAGTTTTTTTTTCCACTACATAACTGATACTAAAAATAATGTGTATCTCATGGGTAGCAGCACATCAGTCGCGTGGGCTAACACCTGACAACCTCCGACTGCGTAGGGAGGCGGTCGGAAAGTGTGTCAATGCGTGGCATGGTCGAAGCATATAGGCAGCAACATAGTAATAAATTACTTAGATTTAGGTATAGGCTGGCTGGAAGCCTGGCGGGAAACGACAAAATGTCGCCCCCGAAACAACCAGCGCCACCCAAACTAAAGCGGACAACAATGTCCAAGCTCCCGCCCCTTGCTTGGTAGTGTATTTCTACTCTGTCCAACTCTTCTTCCGGAACCATCCTTCTGTTTCCTGCAATCAACCTGATTGTCATTAATGCATGAAATTTTGCATCCCGCATGTAAGTGCCCAGGGTTTTCCCTGTGTCTATGCAGGTTTTACCTAGGCCCGGGCCCAACTTATCTAGTTTTTAGTATAGTATAGTCAGTGAGGGAAGTTAGTCATGGCGCCAATCGCTGCCATGGCTGGCCAATCCCCTCCTAGCACATGATGCATGCTCCCTCTCCAGCATGGCTTAAAACCTGCATGATTAGAGCGTATAGGCTTCGGCCTGAGACGCACTTAGAGGCTTTCCCTAACCCGGTCCCCTCCCAAACACACTTAGTTTTTGGTTAGGTTAGGAAAAAATTAAAAACAAATCACCTGATGAAACGATAAAGCATTTTAGGCGCGACCGATAGATACATACCGCAAATCGAAGTGACTTTAAATGAAGCTGTAAGTGGCGCAGTAACGTAAATAATTACTAGGGGAAATGGGAGTAAATATCCTCGAGTAACCTCCCTGTTCAAAACCGCTACAACAAAATACCCAACAATGTTAAAACCAAGGCTTGATCCCGCTGTGAACCAAAAAGCGGATTTGTTTCTGTGGGAGTCGAGTAATCTGAACCCTACAATCGCGTTAGTGGTATTCCTAACTTTCCTTCCGGTGACCCACGGCTTGATAACATATCCATGAAACAAGAGCACAATTCTTATTACACGTTATTTTAGTTAGCTGTCGAATTATTCCCATGCCGTAGTTTCTTTCTCGCCGGTGCCATGGAGAATGTTATCCAACTTAGAAATAGAAAAAAAATTGGTTGTCTGTAAAGTCGGTTTACGGACGATAGTTTAACGTGATGTCATAACAAAACATTGATGAAATGATTACATACTTTATTAATAAAATTTAATCTTTTATATTTTAATAATAAAAGAATAAATACTAGAAATTATACTACTAATCAGATTTTATAAATGCAAGAATAATTAACATTTATTGCCTAAATTGTTGTTGTAATAAGCAATGAAAACCACATTAACTTTTCACTTCACTTTATAAACAGTCGAGTGGAAGAGCGATAAACGCTGCGCAAGCGTACAATGAGCGTAATGGGACACAGCGTAACGGAACAATGTGGGTAACGGGACACTTGTTCGTGCGTGCAGCCGGCGTTCATCGATTTATTAGAAGTTTTCACGTCAAAATCTATTGGATGTAATTTTGTGAATGTAAAAAAAAAAAATAGGCAGTCATAGGGACTGCCGACAGAAGTGAAAACTAAAAAATTTGTTTTTAAATGTGTAATATGAATATGACATTATTTCTACGCGAAATGTACGTAAGAAAATAATTTTGGTATTATATCAGTACGATGTCAGCATGATATCATTTATCATTACATCATTATTTAGTCACAAAAGATGTCAGTGGTATGTCAAAATTACGTAAAAATTCATTACCTAGCTATGACTTAACCAGTGATGTCATACCTAGGTCATGTGTTCACTGGAAAATGCACAGTATACACAAATTAAACTTTTCACGTGGTCAATTTAATTTCACTTACTGCTACTACAGCATGTGGGTGACGCGAACTCAAAAATTTTACCCATCCAAAAAAGAGTCCAACACGCACATGATACAGTCGAGTGTATACAATGTATTAGTGTATATAAGCGTATACATGTACACAGGCCGCTGCGATTCGCCAGTCTGGCGCAACACGTCACTAGCATGTCGGTGACGCGAACCCATCAGTTTTGCCCCCTACCGAAAATCTCTCAACGCGGCTAAAGAAGTTTTCACTTCAAAAATATCCATCATTACTAGAGACCCGACAAATTCGCGGGTTCAATGACCTCCAGGACAGACTCCAATATCCTCTACACACTCGGGCAAATGCCAACTGTTCATTGGCTGTTGACTTGTGAGTCGTCTCGACTGGGTGGCCTGTGATTCGACACTTCTATGAGTGAGGGTCTCTAATTGGCCCTCAGTCCTGCAGATTAACAGTGAATCAATGACAGAAGCAGCACTAAGGTATAATTATTTGAATTTTAGCATAACACGAAATAAACCCGCGAATTTTTCGGATCTCTACCAATCACATGAAGTCAGTGCGAAATCAAACGCGTCCTGAGTGGCTCGGTAAAACAAGGCGACGACTTCTCTCGCAGACGGCCGCCAATCACAAAGAAGAAACCGCTGGTGCGGGTTTACATTGTTGAAGTCTAGTAGACTTTCAGGTTTTTTCGCGAAAAATGCATGGCCCTACGACATACCTCACGCCAGCTGCAGAGGTTGTCAGTGGTCCGGACGAGACTACCGAAACTTAACTGTAACGGTCCCTTCGGAATGGTGGACAGTAATAATTGACGTACCGAGACGTGGTCACGGGCGCTGTAGTTCCCAGCCCGGTTGCCCCTGATGGTTCACTCGCTCCTACATGTCCCAGACATGAGCCCGTGGTAGCGCGGCCTTGAGCTCCAAGGACTCGCGACCGTTAGACGCCTCGCTCGCGCGTCAGACTAGCTGTGCCGCGAGCGGCTCGCAGTTGTCTGCAGCGGTGTAGCAGCTTCGCTCCGGCGGCAAACGACAATCACGGTAAAATCATTTTTGACGTGACAACGTCTGATAAATCGATGAACGCCGGCTGCACCCACGAAATAGTATCCCGTTACGCACTCTGTCCCGTTACGATGTGTCCCGTTATGCTCATTGTACGCTTGCGCCGCATCTATCTCTCTTCCACTCGATTGTAACAACCATCGATTTGACTTTTTCGAGGAACATTAAACTTGAAACACTCCCATTCGTTTCCTTCTTTTCCTATCATCGTCCTATCCTTAACAGAATAACATAGATTGGAAGAAGTTGTATAGCAAACATGTATATACGTAGGGGCATGCAAATTTCGCGAAAAGATTTCGGGACTAGATGAAAGTTAAAACACTGTAGCATCGTCTGTGTTTCGTGATTGGGTGAGTTTCTCCCAGATACATTTCGATTGTAACAACACCAATCTCACTGATTCAGTGTGGAAGTAAACGCATCCTGAGTGGCTCCATCAAATAAGCAACGACTTTTCTCGCAGACGGCCGCCAATCACAAGGAAGAAACCACAGGTGCGGGTATACCTTGTTGCAGTCTAATAAGTGTTCAGATCTTTTCGCGAAAAAAACCTGCCCCTATACATACGTTATAGTTAGAGACCGGAAAAATTCGCGGTTTCATTTCGCGATAGGCTAGAATCCAAATGTCTTTAACTTTTGGCTGCTTCAGTGATTGGATTACAGGTTGTCTGAAGGACTCTGAGCCAATGAATAATCCTCAACGAAATCAGTATCGAATGAAAAGCATTTTTGTTAATAGGTGTCACGAGTCAGTAGCCAACGGGCAGATGTAATTTGCCCGAGTGCATAGAGGATCTTGGAGTCTATCCTGTAAGTCATTGAATTTGCGAATTTTTCCGGTCCCTAGTTATAGTTAAAATATTCTCTTCGTTAAAGAAATAAACATATTTGAATTAATGAGTGCCAATAAAAGTAAATTTATCAATTAAACTGTAGATTTCATTTCACTCCTTTGTAGCCATACAAAATAGAGATAAATCAATTAAAATGATTCAATTTCATTCATAAAAGTATGCAATCATTTCATCAATGTTTTGTTATGACGTTACGTTAAACTATCGTCCGTAAATCGACTTTACAGACAGCCAATTTTTTTTTTTTTTTTAACGTTTTGACAAAAGACTCAACAGGCTGTGTTCCGTTCCATGTCATTATTTTATCTCTACTTTTGACATGGTTAAACTTGTTGACTTGTTTAATGGCCGAACTTAAAAAATAAATAATATATTGTTCGCACTGTTTGCATAGTTAGGTGGCGGGGTTGAAAGTCTAACAGTTATGTGCAGTATGGATAAGAGGAATCAAATAATATTAATAACTGAATTTTTTTGGGTTTAAAGGCAATGCTAGTGGCCACACGCGTGGTATGGTTTCCATTATTTCATAAAAAAATAAGTATTTAATTTTATTTTGCCTTTAAAAATCATAAAAATTCTGATTGTTATAAAAGGCTAGGAAAAATTAAATATATTTTTTTTCTGAAAGAAGTCCAACCAATTACAGTAAAATTTTCTTGAAGCCTATAAAGTTCCAGTTTATTTTTATTTCATTTCATTCTTTTTAAACACACTACACCAAAACGTTAATAATTCAAATTTGGCAGATAATTATGCATAAAATATGCTCGATATATATACTTTTTCTTTTTGTAGAGGTTCAGCCACTCATTAAGATGGCAATTTTAACCCTGTGGACTGAAATATAAGATAATAACCTGGAACGGGACACTACCTAACGCACACTCACGTACAAAGGTTCTATTAGACGAATAAACACAGCACACTCGCTGTGATTCAGGGTCTTGGGATCTCGCCAGCATGAGTGGAAACCGGTAGTTGTGTCGGACCCGGTAAAAAAAAATACGTTTACAGCCTTACGTAAGTCTCTTTATAGAACATGCGCTGTTTATATACAGGCTGCCCATAAAATAATTTTACAGTTTCAATGGTTTATTACCACTGTTTAATTTACACTATTCAGATCAAATGATACTTCAAATTGAAGGTAAACTAATTTTTTTTTACAAATGTTCAATATGTGCACCTTTAGGTATAGGCTACGGTACACATCAAATCTAAAGTCAAATTCTACCCACACTTTGGTTAACACGTCTGGAGTAAATGAAGCAATAGCTAGGGACCAGAAAAATTCGCGGGTTCAATGACCTCTAGGATGAACTCCATAGTTCTACGTACACTCGGTCAAATGTCACCCACTCATTGGCTGCTATCTTGTGAGACGTCCCATCGTAGCAGCCTGTGATTCGATAAAGCTTTGGTCGGGTGTTTCTCATTGGCCCAGAGTCATCCAGGTGAGTTGTGAGCCAACAGCAGAGGCGGCACTGAGGTATAACTCTTTGTATTTTAGCCTTTCGCGAAATAAATTCGTGAATTTTTCCGGTCTCTAGCCAATAGCTAGGGGCAGGAATTTTTTGCGATAAAACCTGAACGTCTACTAGACTGCAAAAAGGTATACCCGCACCTGTGGTTTCTTCCTTGTGATTGGCGGCCGTCTGCGAGAGAAGTCGTTGCCTTGTTTTACCGAGCCACTCAGGACGCGTTTACTTCCGCACTGACTTGTTGTGATTGGTGTTGCAACAATTGACATGTACCTGAAAGAAACTAACCCAATCAAGGAACACAGACGGTGCTACATTGTTTTGTTTTTTTTTCAGCTGGTCTCGGAATCTTTTCGCGAAATATGCATGTCCCTACCAATAGCCGCCTGTGTACATGTATACACATATATACACTAATACATTGTATATACTCGACTGTATTATGTGCGTGTTGGACTCTTTTTTGTATGGGTAAAATCTTGTGAGTTCCCATCACCGACATGCTGTAGTAGCAGTAAGTGAAGTTAATTTGACCACGTGAATACATTACCTAGGTCTGAAAACACTGGTAAGTCATAGCTAGAGACCCGTGTAATTCGCGGGTTCAATGACCTCCAGGATAGACTCCAATATCCTCTACACACTCGGGCAAATGCCAACTGTTCATTGGCTGTTGACTTGTGAGTCGTCTCGACTGGGTGGCATGTGATTCGACACTTCTATGATTGACGGTCTCTAATTGGCCCTCAGTCCTGCAGATTATCAGTGAACCAATGACAGAAGCAACACTAAGGTATAATTATTTGAATTTTAGCATAACACGAAATGAACTCGCGAATTTCACGGGTCTCTAGTCATAGCTAGAGACCTGTAAAAGTCGCGATTTCAAATCCCTAAAGGATAGACTCCATGATCCTCTATGCACTCGTGCAAATTAAATCTGCTGATTGGTTACCGACTCGTAACACCTGTTGACTGGAATGATCGTGATTCGCTAATTCTTCTGTTAAAGATTTTTTCATTAGCTCAGAGTCCTTCCGATAAACTGTGGCCCAATCACTGAAGCAAAATAATGTCAAAAGTATTTGGACTCTATCCTATCGCGAAATGAAGCCGCGAATTTTACAGGTCTCTAGTCATAGCTAGGTGATGAATTTTTACTTAATATTGACATACCACTGACATCTGTTGTGACTAAAAAAGATGTAAGGATAAATGATATCATGCTGACATCGTACTGATGTAATACCAAAATTATTTTATGTCGTACATTTGACGCAGAAATGATGTCATATTACACATTTAAAAACAAAGTTTTAAGTTTTCAATTCTGTTGCCAGTCCCCATGACTGGCTATTTTTTTTTTCTTTCTCAAGTTTTCGAGCTGGCCCTTAGCCCTAGAAGTCTTATCACGAATCCAACAGGTTGTCATGATACTACATATGCTCAAAGCATGGCTTACTTTTAAATGACTTTAAACCTCGGTGATGTCTATTGGCTGCTGCAAAACGCAAATTCGGTTTTTAAGATTGAATTTTATGCGTGTAGTAATATTATCGCGACTTTTTTATTTTTTAGTTATACTTCTTTAGGCTTTTTATGAAAAAAATGATAAGTGAATTTTTTACAATGCGCGCACATCATGCAGCGAAATTTCCACAGGATGAAAAGAAAAAAAAGGCACATACAAATAAAAATTATATTTGTACTTTTAAATTCTATACTTTAGTGATTGATATTGAATACTGGTCCATATCTATTTTCAAATGTATATGTGTAAGTGAGGTTAGTTATGCTTCTTTTTTTTTGTTGTATGTGCCAAGGTAAACCACACGGCCATAAAGTAATACTTGCTGACGCGCATGCGAAAGTTACGTTGAAGCTAAGAAGTTTGAGCTATGTAAATACCGACCGTATTTATAACACCACTCTTGTCATTTTATTATTTTATTTCTATTAATTATTTGTATGCTAAATTAAGTTAGTTTTTTTTTTACTACGCCGAGTAAGTTTAAATCTTAACGCAAGTACATAAGCACACACACCTTTAACTTTCGTGTGAAGCCTCGTCTACAACGACTTCATCATAGACGAATCTGCTAACACTTTCGAAGACGGGCATCATTACAGAAACCTTAAACTTCAGTGTTCTTTAAGGTTTGCTTGAAGTTATTTCTGGAGACTGTTCTCAGGCCATTGCTAGAGACCCGGAAAATTCGCGGGTTCATTTCGTGTTATGCTAAAATTCAAATAATTATATCTTAGTGCTGCTTCTGTCATTGGTTCACTGTTAATCTGGAGGACTGAGGGCCAATTAAAGACCCTCACTCATAGAAGTGTCGAATCACAGGCCACCCAGTCGAGACGACTCACAAGTCAGCAGCCAATGAACAGTTGACATTTGCCCGAGTGTGTAGAGAATATTGGAGTCTATCCTGGAGGTCATTGAACCCGCGAATTTTCCGGGTCTCTAGCCATTGCTAGGGACCTGAAAAATTCGCGGTTTCGATTACCTTCAGGATAGTCTACACAGTCCTCTGTATATATACTCGGGCAAATGACGCCAGTTCGTTGGCTGCTGACTTGTGAGTCGTCTCAACTGGTTTGCCCGTGATTCGTTACTTCTTTGGTTGAGGGTTTCTCATTGGCCCAGAGTCGCCCAGACGAACAGTGAGCCAATAGCAAAAGCAGCTTAACGGTATATTTGTATGAATTTCAGACTATCGCGAAATGAATCTGCGAATTTTACCGGTCTCTAGCCCTTGCATGGGCGTGGCCAGACAGTTGAGCCATTCTCCACCCAGGAGAGTCAGCTTGGGATGCAGCTGGCAGACAAAATGGACCTTATGGTCAGCTGGTGGGTTTTCTTGGAGTACTCCCTCTGCCCCACAGCGGCAGGTCTACCACTGGCTACACTCCACCGAATCTTTGAACCGGTGTGATCCACCCGTTAGCTGGTTACATGTTCGGGAAGCCAGGCTTACTCTTATATGAAGTGGGTATGATTCATTGATAGGGGCAGGCATTTTTCGCGAAAAAACCTGAACGTCTACTAGAATGCAGCAAGGTGTACCCGCACCAGCGGTTTCTTCCTTGTGATTGGCGGCCGTCTGCGAGAGAAGTCGTCGCCTTGTTTCACCGAGCCACTCAGGACGCGTTTGATACCGCACTGACTTCATGTGATTGGTGTTGTGACAATCGACATGTACCTGAAATGAACACACCCAGTAACGGAACACAGACGGCGCTACAGTGTTTTGACTTTCAGCTAGTCTCGGAATCTTTTCGCGAAATATGCATGCCCCTATTCATTGATAGAAGCTACCGTGGAGATGGTACTGTAATTAAGTTTCTCCTGTGCATGTTAAATTATTTCTCTTCTGGCTTACGAGACCTGGGAGATTCGTGGGATAATTCGAAGTTAAGTTATAGTTCAAACACTTGCTGCTTTCTAAAATTGGTTCGCATTTTAATACGAGCAAAGTTTGAAGAGGTTGAATCACATTTAGTCCACTCAAGACTAAAATGGCTTTTCGTGAGGACAGAAGCCAATGAACATGACACTGAGGTTCGAGCATGTAAACATGTCAGCATCAAGCATAGCTGGAGGCATGCATTTTTCGCGATAAGTAGAGACCTGCAAAATTCGCGGATTCATTCGGTGATAGGCTAGAATTCAAACACATATACCTCTTAGATAATTTTGCTATTGGCTTACTGTTCATCTGGACGAATCTCTACCAGTTATAAACCCTCAACTAAAGAAGGATCGAATCACAGACAAAACAGCTGAGACGACTTACAAGTCGGTAGCCAATGAACTTGCGTTATTTGCCCGAGTGTACAGGGGTATGTGCAGTCTATCCTGAAGGCCATCGAAACCGCGAATTTTGCAGGTCTCTAACGATAAGATTTCGAGACTAGCTGAGTTGTTAAACATTGTTGCGTTGTCTGTGTTTCGTGATTGGTTGAGTTTCTCTCGAAAAAATGTCTACCGTTGGCACACGCAAACCCGTCTTGAATGAACCGATCAAATGGGACCGCCAATCCAAAAAAGAAAAGGCTGGCACGGGCATACATTAGCAGTCTAATGATCTTTCATATATTTTTGTGAAAAAATACCTGCCCCTACCAATAGCTATAGAAATATGAGGATATAAGTGTTTTAAGTACATACAACCTCTTACCAAATGAACACAAAAAATCATCATGTAATCTATGATCATTATCAACTCGCGTAAATAATAACGTCCATTGGGGACTCTTTATCGCTATTAATTTAGTTGCCTTCTTATAAGAGTGGTTCGCCAACATTACTAGACACTTGCAATTTTCGTGTTATTTTTCAGTATCATGCTATACTCCAAGCACATGCATTGGTAGATGTCTTATTTATTGGCTGCTGCTTAGTACCTCATCCTCAAGGAGTTGACGAAATAAACATGCTTAGAGACAGTTTAATTACGCGGAATAGTTTGACTGCTTGTCAGACGTTAACATGATGGGAACATGTGCGCAAAGTTTCTCCCTTGATTGGTTAGGCTTCGGAACAATGAAGATACATTAGCTGCACTGTTAAACGTCGGGGATCGGTTTGAAAATTGCTGAAATATGTTAAAGAAAAAGGAGCTACAGTGTTATGACAAATATCTTGACCCGAAAAACTTTTGGCGAAATTCAACAGTCTTTTCGAGTGATTCACCGACAATGTGTGATTACTGTACAGTAGTCTGCAGATATAGTAAGACGGATGTGGCAGGTTCATGCAGTAGTGTATCGATTGAAGTGGGTGTATCGGTTGCAGAGTGCTGCACTGCCAGCAACACTGGCTGCGTCAGGAGTGTTCTCAGTGGAGGGCAGTGTCGGATTGCAAGTGTCGGATGGCGGTATATTCTGGCTTGCAAGGCTAGAGCACTCAAAGGCCTGCCTGCTATGCTGGAGCGGCATCTGTACACACGACCCCGTTCTTCAAGTCAAGTGGTAGAGTAGTTCGAGATCACAGCGTAACGAAAACAGAAAAGCACATCGTCCAGGAGTTATGGACTCTTCGATATTAAAAGGAGTGTGTGTGTGTGTGTGTGTGTAGGGAAGGGGCCTTGTGGAGAATAAAAAAAAAATAGTGCGTGGAGTCCCTCCGCGCGGAAGAAGTGAAACTTCGTAATGTGGAAATGAAAATAGGAAGGGGTAGAAATTGATTTTTAGTGAAATCATATTGTATCAAATCAAACTAAAACAATAAATCACGAAATCATTCAACGATAAAAGCTGTTTATTTAATCAAGCGGACGGGTTCGCCCCATGGAGAAAATTGACGCGGCGAGACCTCGTGGACATAGAGAAATGACACACACTCACTATTTATGTGTCTATGAAACATTATTTTTTCTGCACTCTAAATTGTAATATACAAAAAGGGTATTGAAAATTGAAACAAATATGGCGACACTACAAACTGTCAGGATCTTTATTTTTATTATCTTTGAAAGATTTGTGCAATGAGAGTGCATGACTTGATGTAAGTTTTTGGACATACGCCATTGCTAGCAATGGCGTATGTCCAAAAACTTACATCAAGTCATCTTTATTTTTTTCTTACTCTCTACTTAGTTCCTTACTCTCGCTCTGTCTCTTTCTATTCCCCCTCCCCAGGAGCGTTAAACGTTTAACGCAACCTTGTTGGAAGTCGCATTAGAAGTTTCACTTCAATTATAAAGCAAAGATTGAACAACTGCAAAACCTCTTGGAGATTTTTCATCATAAAGGTTGTTTTACTATTTTTGACATACAAGGTGAACTTCCGTTACGTTCCTACCTACTTTATTGAATGGGATTCTACGTATCATAGTTTAGAAATAAAATTACTTGCCTCGATGAAATGTTTCCACTATACCACACTTGCATACTTGCACACTCGTGTACTTGCACGCATTCTCACACACTCACTCACATGTGCACTTGTAGTTAAAATTGCACACTTGTGGACGTGGTTCAAACATTTGTGTGCACTAGAAATTCACCATCCTTCCGTCTGCGAAGTTTCACTTTTTACGTCATGGAGGCCGCGTGCCCATATTTTATTTAACTATAAATTTAACCAAAAATAGTTCCACCCCCTCCCCTCTTGTGTGACCGGATCATCGGTTTTTGATACGCCCCATGTGATTCTGGGTGTGGAAAATATTTTGCTTATGAGCTGCTGAAATTCATAAGCTAATCATACTAGACGTTGAACAGAAAGCATTGACTGTGAATAGCTGAACAGCTCTCGAGTACATGAACGGAAATGATGGAGCGGATGAAGTCTGAGCTTGAAACTGAAGACGCGAAATACATAGTAGATATAGACTTATTCTGATTTTTATAGATTTACTTCCTTTGATATACATGCTATTATAATCATTAATAGTTGTGAGGATGAGGGATTTGTATAGTAAAACCAAAGCACCATATCTTATAGCAGGTGCTTTTGCTACTTTGGTATTGCTTGCATCTGGGACACTCGCTGTTGCCCCTTTATGTCGAGTTCTTGTCTTCAGTTGCAGCCTCTAATGTTGCTGCTAATTGAATACTAAAATGGTGAAATGGTAGGTTATCTGGGCATCTGCGCATCATTAGGGATCTCTAAGGATACTAGACTGACAGTGTGGTCGTTAGACCAAGGCCCTAGAAGTGATTATTTCGGTTCCCAGGATATGCGAGGGAATGTTTCAGATCATAAACTTATTTTTTTGTGGTTATTCCTTGTTAGAACTGCGGGTGGTGAGAGTAAAACATTCAGACCTCACGTCTGGTTCTCTCTACAGATATCCACCGTCGCAACTATTCGTTGGGTTTAAACACGACTTTAAATTGCCCTGAGCTTCATTTTTATGACAACGCCTTCTTTTGCAAGACGCATCACTAGGGACACCTGTATTTCGCGAATACATTTCGTGTCAACGTATTTCACAAAATACTGTAGCTTTTCTCCTGTGGTTATTGGCCGAGGTCGGTGAGAGGTGTCGTCCCGCTCTTGACGGAGCCAATGAGAATGTGGTCACCGTACTGCTGCACCCTCACAATTTGCCATGACGAGAGACCGGAAAAATTCGCGAATTCATTTCGCGATAGGCTAAAATACAAATAGTTATACCTCAGTGCTGCCTCTGCTATTGGTTCACAACTCTGCTGGATGACTCTGGGCCAATGAGAAACACTCAACCAAAGCTTTATCGAATCACAGGCTGCTACGCTGGAACGTCTCACAAGACAGCAGCCAATGAGTGGGTGGCATTTGACCGAGTGTATACGTAGAACTATGGAGTTCATCCTACAGGTCATTGAACCCGCGAATTTTTCCGGTCCCTAGCCATGACTAGGGGCATGCGTTTTTCGCGAAATAATCTGGTCACTCGTTAGACTGCAACAAGGTATGCCATTGTTCCCTTGTGATTGGCTGCCATTTGCGAGAGAAGACATCGCCCTGTCTGGCCGGGCCATTCAAAACGTGTTTGCTTCAGCACTGGATGGCTGTGATTGGTGCGCCGACAGTAGACATACACCTGAAATAAACCCAGCCAACCACGAGTAACAGAATATGCTACAGAGTTTTAACACACAGCTGGTCGGAATATCTTTTTCGCGAAAATTACATGGTCCTAGCCCTGACTCTTAGAAAAAGCTACAGTGTTTTGTGAAATACCTTGACATGAAATGAAATCGCGAAATACAGGTGTCCCTACGCATCACCTCCAGTGCAATCTGCATAACTTGGAGGCCCTACTAGTTTGTCGTCGGGATGTCCTCTCGGTTGAAGCCCGTTCTTCTCTGGCAGTGACACAGCCTCACTGGTTCTCGCTGCGCCTCTGGCCCATCTCATCCAGGGTCTGACAGGTCAGCAGTGCTTCACTCATCGATGTGACAACACTGTCGCGAGTTACAGCAAACTCGCGGACGTAGATGAAGTGTTCTTCGTAACTTCAGATAACTGGACCTTCGCAAGAAACTGCGGCGTGTTTCAACTTCTGAATTCTGTTTCTCCGTATGGATCGTGTAAACACACTCAAAACATGAGAGTCTTAACCAGTTTATGAATGGTTTTTATGAACCAAGATTAATCTGGCGGGTTCGCGTTCAAGGTGGGTGAACTTTGTAACCAAAAAGTTACGAAGATAACGATACATTTATGAAGAACTCTGGATAATTTGGAACAAATTAAAATGGAAAATTTTAATAGTAAACAAAGTTGATGACTTGAGGCGAGACCGCCCAGCCTCCGAAAGAATGCGGTAAGTCTCGGGCAACTATCGGCAACCAGAGATCTGGGAATTTCACGTTTTTGTGGGAACATTTAAAAGTTTTTTATCACCACGGTGCATAATAGAGTTTCAGTCACTTTTGCTTGTGATGAGAATGTGTTTATAGAGGCAACGTTGTTAACAAATATTCAAATGTTATGAGTTCATTAGTTTTAAATTGTCATTAAACACCGGGTAAATGAGAAGAAATTGTTATTGTTTTCCATTAATTTTCTACCGTGATTAATGTTGATTCATGTGTAAATAGTTAATGCTGCGGACAATCTATAGAGACCATAATAGGCAAACTAATATCTAGGGTTGTGAAATAAAGTCAGTTTCCAAATCTTTTCGAGAAATATCACTACTCTTCTGAAAATGAAAATGAAAACTAAAGTATTGTTTCCCGCCTGAGGAAGACTCTACATGAATTGTATGGAGCTGACACTCATATTATGAGCCATGGTCTTATATAACGGCAAGGACCTTTTTTTTTTGTTTTTTTTGTTTGCACGTACATTGGCAATCCTATCGTTTAACTATAACATTTAAATACACGCATGCAAGTTTGGCAAATTTAATGACACGCAGTCTAATATTCAAATAATTGTGTTTAGTTCTGCAAATGCAGTTAAAATTAATTTACATAATTGTACTTGGTTTGACTCCAAGAGTGAGGCATAGTAAAATAACACGACATCATATTGCCAAAAAGCCAGCTAGCAGAATAACCCTCTTTAGCACAATAAAGGGTTATAAATAGAGAAGTGTATTTCACAGGTAAAATTTACTTTTAGGCCCCAACATATTGCGTTCGAATTTGTAATGTTATATTATGTACTGGAAACTATAGTGAGGTTAGTTATACCTCAGTTTGGAGAAGCAATGAGAACTAAGTTGCTGTACCATGCTGTATAATTCTTTTCTTCGTGGCAAAGAAAATTTTTTAATAATTATTATTGTTCAAATTAAATAAAAACAACATTAAATCGACAATTGTATTAATGAGTAAGCTGATTATTTCTGGTTATATATTGTTTGATGTATATTGGTTCATTAATTTGAGGTCAGAAGTTTAGCTCGTAACACAAAATGTTATATATTGCATTTCTACATTACGTCTTAAAATTCCCCCCCCCCCCCCCCCCCCGCTATTTTAATGACATTGCAATCTTGCTATTACTAGTCCTATGTATGAGTAAGTCTAAAGTGTTTTTTTACACTGTAAAATATTTGTGTGTGTATTATGAGGAAAAAGTTTGGGAAATAATTTCGAAATGATTTTCTGTACAACTGCAAGGAAAATAAAATAAATTTTGTAACACATTTATGTGGGACTAACAAAACTTATTAAATACCTAAATTTCTATCATAATTAAGAAGACTACAATATTTTTCACGTTATTATAAACCATTAATTTTTTACCTGCCACAGGAACGAACAGTACAATTTTCGCTGTTGTGGAAATATTTTGGCAACTGTTTTCCAAAGAATTTCTTTGCCAAATCACCAAAATAAATGTAAAGCGTATTTCAAACAACCACCAAAAGATTTCTCTAAACATTATTTTCTCTATTATTGCTCATGTTTATACTTGAGTCCGAATTGAATATTTTACTTTAAGGAACGTGTGTATTCATTACAGAGCAACATTTTATACTAAACATAAAAATAAACAATTACTAACACGGACGTTGAGCTCGCCGAAGACACGAAATAAGCAATAACTCAATAGTTATGCTCCGCTGAGCTCTATACCTTTATAATATTGCCAGTCTTAAAACTCAGTAACTGCTGTTTCTGCCGCTGTATTTTGAAAAGAAAAAAAACTGAACGTGTTCTTGCGCAGTTTCTTCACCACCAATCAAGCAAGCTTTATAAATAAAACATTCGCTGCTCCTACCACAGCAAGATGGCTGCCGAGCAGAGAACTACTCTCCGCTCGGCTTCGAATCAAGGTCACCGGAGTAAGTGAGCAGGTTTCACTGCGAGATCTTGACACTGGAAATAATGCTTTTTTTTTCTTTCTTCATGAGAGACCAATAATTTTCAAATTTGTGTGTGTGTGTGTGTGTGTGTGTAACACATGTAAAGTAATTGCAATGAAATAAAAAAAAATTAAAAGTTGTTTATGCGGCTATTTGAAAACATTTTCCTCTCTCGTTAATGCCAACAGCTACGAGTATATTTGTTATTCATGGAGCTGCGGACGTGAAGTAATTCCAGTTCGCAAACCGACCGAGTGCTCTTCTGTCTGGCAGCAGGAGAAGGGGAGGGGGATGGCCAAACACACATTTTTACAGTCCACGTTAAGCCGCAGCCAATCAGTGTGCGCCATCAGTAGAGACCTGCAAAATTCGCGGATTCATTGACCTCTTGGATAGACCCCACAATCCTTTAAATATTCGCGGAAATGACACCTGTTCATTGGCTACTGACGCGTGAGACGTCTCAACTAGGCTGTCCGTAATTCGGCACTTTCGTGGTTTAGTGTTTCCCATTGGCTCACAGTTCCCCGGGTAAAATGTGGGCCAATCGCAGAAGCGGTACGAAGGTATAGTTGTTTTGATGCTAGCCTATCGCGAAATGAATCCGCATATTTTGCATGTCTCTAGCCATCAGTCTGTCGCTGCTCCCTTACAGAAATTTTGGAACATGAACCGCACTCACAATTCTGCTTTGCTAAATAGGACAATGCGCTTTTCGCGAAAAGATTTCCAGACCAGCTGTATGTTAAAACTTTGTAGCATTGTCTGTGTATGGTGGTTGACTGGGTTTAT